>NW_024470778.1:331179-439073 GCF_017639515.1 Carcharodon carcharias
TTAACTGTACAGAGTCACCGTTTATTGAGTGAGAAGGTCACTCACTGTGTATCTGTACAGAGTCAATGTTTATTCAGGGTAAGGATCACTCACCGTGGACCTGTACAGACTCACTCTTTATTCAGCGTAAGGATCCCTCAGTGTAACTATACAGTCACTGTTTATTCAGGGTAAGGATCACTCACTGTGTAACTGTACAGAGTCACTCTTTATTCAGGGTAAGGATCACTCACTGTGTAACTGTACAGTGTGCCTTTTTTTTCGGGGTAAGGATCACTCAATGTGTAACTGTACAGAGTCACTGTTTATTCAGGATGAGGATCACTCACTGTGTAACAGTACAGACTCACTGTTTATTCAGGTTAAGGATCACTCACTGTGTAACTGTACAGAGTCACTGTTTATTCAGGGTAAGGATCACTCACTGTGTAACTGTACAGAGTCACTGTGTCTTCAGGGTAAGGATCACTCACTGTGTAACTGTACAGAGTCACTGTGTCTTCAGGGTAAGGATCACTCACTGTGTAACTGTACCGAGTCACTGTGTCTTCAGGGTAAGGTTCACTCACTGTGTAACTGTACAGAGTCACTGTTTATTCAGAGTAAAGGTCACTCACTGTGTTACTGTACAGAGTCACTCTTCATTCAGGGTAAGGATCACACACTGAGTAACTGTAAAGAGTCACTGTTTAGTCAGGGTGTGTATCACTCACTGTGTAACTGTACAGATTCACTGTCCATTCAGGGTGAGGATCACTTACTCTGTAAGTGTACAGATTCACTGTTTAATCAGGGTAAAGAACACTCACTGCGTAACTGTACAGAGACACTGTTTATTGCGAGTAAGGATCACTCACTGTGTAACTGTACACATTTACTGTTTATCCACGGTAAGGCTCACTCACTGATTAACACTACAGACTCACTGTATATTCAGGGTAAGGGTCACTCACTCTGTAACTGTACAGAGTCACTGTTTATTCAGGGTAAGGATCACTCACTGTGTAACTGTACAGAGTCACTGTGTCTTCAGGGTAAGGATCACTCTCTGTGTAACTGTACAGAGTCACTGTGTCTTCAGGGTAAGGATCAGTCACTGTGTAACTGTACAGAGTCATTGTTTATGCATGGTAAGGATCAGTTACTGTGTAACTGTAAAGAGTCACTGTTTAATCAGGGTAAGGGTTACTAACTGTCTAAGTGTCCAGAGTCAGTTTATTAAGGGTAAGGATCTCTCACTGTGTAACTGTACAGAGTCACTTTTTTTCCAGGGTCAGAATCACTCACTGTGTAATTGTACAGAGACACTGTTTATTCAGGGTAAGGTTCTCTCACTGTAACAGTACAGACTCACTGTTCATTCAGGGTAAGGATCACTCACTATGTCACTGTACAGAGTCACTGTTTATTCAGGGTAAGGATCACTCACTGTGTAACTGTACAGAGTCACTGTGTCTTCAGGGTAAGGATCACTCACTGTGTAACTGTAGAGAGTCACTGTGTCTTCAGGGTAAGGATCACTCACTGTGTAACTGTACCGAGTCACTGTGTCTTCAGGGTAAGGATCACTCACTGTGTAACTGTACAGAGTCACAGTTTATTCAGGGTAAGGGTCACTCACTGTGTAACTGTACAGAGTCACTGTTTATTCAGAGTAAAGGTCACTCACTGTGTTACTGTACAGAGTCACTCTTCATTCAGGGTAAGGATCACACATTGAGTAACTGTAAAGAGTCACTGTTTAGTCAGGGTGAGGATCACTCACTGTGTAACTGTACAGATTCACTGTCCATTCAGGGTGAGGATCAGTTACTGTGTAAGTGTACAGAGTCACTGTTTAATCAGGGTAAAGAACACTCACTGCGTAACTGTACAGAGACACTGTTTATTGCGAGTAAGGATCACTCACTGTGTAACTGTACACAGTTACTGTTTATCCACGGTAAGGATCACTCACTGTGTAACACTACAGACTCACTGTATATTCAGGGTAAGGGTCACTCACTGTGTAACTGTACAGAGTCACTGTTTATTCAGGGTAAGGATCACTCACTGTGTAACTGTACAGAGTCACTGTGTCTTCAGGGTAAGGATCACTCACTGTGTTACTGTACAGAGTCACTGTGTCTTCAGGGTAAGGATCACTCACTGTGTAACTGTACAGAGTCACTGTGTCTTCAGGGTGAGGATCACTCACTGTGTAACTGTACAGAGTCACTGTGTCTTCAGGGTAAGGATCACTCACTGGGTAACTGTACAGAGTCACTGTGTCTTCAGGGTAAGGATCACTCACTGTGTAACTGTACAGAGTCACTCTGTCTTCAGGGTAAGGACCACTCACTGTGTAACTGTACAGAGTTACTGGTTATCCACGGTAAGGCTCACTCACTGTGTAACTGTACAGAGTCACTGTGTCTTTAGGGTAAGGATCACTCACTGTGTAACTGTACAGAGTCACTGTGTATTCAGGGTAAGGATCAATCACTGTGTAACTGTACAGAGTCACTGTGTCTTCAGGGTAAGGATCACTCACTGTGTTACTGAACCGAGTCACTGTCTATTCAGGGTAAGGATCAGTCACTGTGTAACTGTACAGAGTCATTGTTTATGCAGGGTAAGGATCAGTTACTGTGTAACTGTACAGAGTCACTGTTTAATCAGGGTAAGGGTTACTAACTGTGTAACTGTACAGAGTCAGTTTATTCAGGGTAAGGATCTCTCACAGTGTGACTGTACAGAGTCACATTTTTTTCCAGGGTCAGAATCACTCACTGTGTAATTGTACAGAGACACTGTTTATTCAGGGTAAGGTTCTCTCACTGTAACAGTACAGACTCACTGTTCATTCAGGGTAAGGATCACTCACTATGTCACTGTACAGAGTCACTGTTTATTCAGGGTAAGGGTCACTCACTGTGTTACTGTACAGAGTCACTGTTTATTCAGGGTAAGGATCACTCAGTGAGTAACTGTAAAGAGTCACTGTTTAGTCAGGGTGAGGATCACTCACTGTGTCACTGCACAGATTCACTGTCTATTCAGGGTGAGGATCACTTACTGTGTAAGTGTAAAGAGTTACTGCTTAATCAGAGTAAAGAACACTCACTGCGTAACTGTACATAGTCACTGTTTATTGCGAGTAAGGATCACTCACAGTGTAACTGTACACAGTCACTGTTTATTCAGGGTAAGGGACATTCACTGAGTAACCGTACAGAGTCACTGTTTATTCAGGGTAAGGATCACTCACTGTGTAACTGTACAGAGTCACTGTTTATTCAGGGTAAGGATCACTCACTGTGTTACTGTACAGAGTCACTCTTTATTCAGGGTAAGGATCGCTCACTGTGCAACTGTACAGTGTGCCTTTTTTCTCAGGGTAAGGATCACTCAATGTGTAACTGTACCGAGTCACTGTGTCTTCAAGGTGAGGATCACTCACTGTGTAACTGTACAGAGTCACTGTTTATTCATGTTAAGGGTCACTCACTGTGTAACTGTAGAGAGTCACTGTGTCTTCAGGGTAAGGATCACTCACTGTGTAACTGTACAGAGTCACTGTGTCTTCAGGGTAAGGATCACTCACTGTGTAACTGTACTGAGTCACTGTGTCTTCAGGGGAAGGATCACTCACTGTGTAACTGTACCGAGTCACTGTGTCTTCAGGGTAAGGATCACTCACTTTGTAGCTGTACAGAAGCACTGTTTATTCAGGAAACGGATCGATCACTGAGTAACTGTACAGAGTCACTGTTTATTCAGGGTGAGGTTCACTCACTGTGTAACTGTACAGAGTCACTGTCTATTCAGGGTGAGGATCACTCACTGTGTAAGTGTACAGAGTCACTGGTTAATCAGGGTAAAGAACACTCACTGCCTAACTGTACAGAGACACTGTTTATTGCGAGAAAGGATCACTCACTGTGTAACTGTACACAGTCACTGTTTCTTCAGGGTAAGGATCAATCACTTTGTAGCTGTACAGGGTCACTTTTTATTCAGGGTAAGGATCACTCACTGTGTAACTGTACAGAGTCACTGTTTATTCTGGGTAAGGATCACTCACTGTGTAACTGTACAGAGTCACTGTTTATTCAGGGTAAGGTTCTCTCACTGTAACATTACAGACTCACTGTTTATTCAGGGTAAGGGTCACTCATCGAGTTACTGTACAGAGGCACAGTTTATTCAGGGTTAGGTCCACTTACTGTGTAACTGTACAGAGTCACTGTTTATTCAGGGTAAGGATCACTCACTGAGTAAATATACAGTCACTGTTTATTCAGGATAAGGGTCACTCATTGTGTAAATGTACAGAGTCACTTTGTATTCAGGGTAAGAATCACTCACTGTAACAGTAAAGAGTCACTGTTTATTCAGGGTAAGGTTCACTCACTGTGCAAATGTACAGAGTTACTGTTTATCCACGGTAAGGATCACTCACTGTGTAACTGTACAGAGTCACTTTTTTTCCAGGGTCAGAATCACTCACTGTGTAACCGTACAGAGACACTGTTTATTCAGGGTAAGGTCCTCTCACTGTAACAGTAGAGAGTCACTGTGCATTCAGGGTAAGGATCACTCACTATGTAACTGTACAGAGTCACTGTTTATTCAGAGTAAAGGTCACTCACTGTGTTACTGTACAGAGTCACTGTTTATTCAGGGTAAGGATCACACACTGAGTAACTGTAAAGAGTCACTGTTTAGTCAGGGTGAGGATCACTCACTGTGTAACTGTACAGATTCACTGTCCATTCAGGGTGAGGATCAGTTACTGTGTAAGTGTACAGAGTCACTGTTTAATCAGGGTTAAGAACACTCACTGCGTAACTGTACAGAGACACTGTTTATTCAGGGCAAGGGTCACTCACTGTTTAAATGTACAGAATCACTTTGTAATCAGGGTAAGGATCACTCACTGAGTAACTGTACAGACTCACTGTTTATTCAGGGTAAGGGTCACTCACTGAGTAACTGTACAGAGTCACTGTTTAGTCAGGGTGAGGATCACTCACTGTGTAACTGTACAGAGTCACAGTTTATTCAGGGTAAGGATCACTCACTGTGTAACTGTACAGATTCACTGTCTATTCAGGGTGAGGATCACTGACTGTGTAATTGTACAGAGACACTGTTTAATCAGGGTAAAGAACACTCACTGCGTAACTGTACAGACTCACTGTTTATTCAGGGTATGGGTCATTCATTGTGTTACTCTGCACAGTCACTGTTTATTCAGGGTAAAGATCACTCACTGTGTAACTGTACAGTGTCACTGTTTATTCAGGGTATGGGTCATTCACTGTATTGCTTTACAGAGTCACTGTTTATTCAGGGTAAGGATCACTCACTTTGTAGCTCTACAGAGTCACTGTTTATTCAGGGTAAGGATCACTCACTGAGTAACTGTACAGAGTCACTGTGTCTTCAGGGTAAGGATTACTCACTGTGTAACTGTACAGAGTCACTCTGTCTTCAGGGTAAGGATCACTCACTGTGTAACTGTACAGAGTCACTGTGTCTTCAGGGTAAGGACCACTCACTGTGAAACTGTACAGAGTTACTGTTTATCCACGGTAAGGCTCACTCACTGTGTAACTGTACAGAGTCACTGTGTCTTCAGGGTAAGGATCACTCACTGTGTAACTGTACAGAGTCACTGTGTCTTTAGGGTAAGGACCACTCACTGTGTAACTGTACAGAGTCACTGTTTATTCAGGGTAAGGATCACTCTCTGTGTAACTGTACAGAGTCACTGTGTCTTCAGGGTAAGGATCGCTCACTGTGTTACTGAACCGAGTCACTGTCTATTCAGGGTAAGGATCAGTCACTGTGTAACTGTACAGAGTCATTGTTTATGCAGGGTAAGGATCAGTTACTGTGTAACTGTACACAGTCACTGTTTAATCAGGGTAAGGGTTACTAACTGTGTAAGTGTCCAGAGTCAGTTTATTAAGGGTAAGGATCTCTCACTGTGTAACTGTACAGAGTCACTTTTTTTCCAGGGTCAGAATCACTCACTGTGTAATTGTACAGAGACACTGTTTATTCAGGGTAAGGTTCTCTCACTGTAACAGTACAGACTCACTGTTCATTCAGGGTAAGGATCACTCACTATGTCACTGTACAGAGTCACTGTTTATTCAGGGTAAGGATCACTCACTGTGTAACTGTACAGAGTCACTGTGTCTTCAGGGTAAGGATCACTCACTGTGTAACTGTACCGAGTCACTGTGTCTTCAGGGTAAGGATCACTCACTGTGTAACTGTAGAGAGTCACTGTGTCTTCAGGGTAAGGATCACTCACTGTGTAACTGTACCGAGTCACTGTGTCTTCAAGGTAAGGATCACTCACTGTGTAACTGTACAGAGTCACAGTTTATTCAGGGTAAGGATCACTCACTGTGTAACTGTACAGAGTCACTGTTTATTCAGAGTAAAGGTCACTCACTGTGTTACTGTACAGAGTCACTCTTCATTCAGGGTAAGGATCACACACTGAGTAACTGTAAAGAGTCACTGTTTAGTCAGGGTGAGGATCACTCACTGTGTAACTGTACAGATTCACTGTCCATTCAGGGTGAGGATCACTTACTCTGTAAGTGTACAGAGTCACTGTTTAATCAGGGTAAAGAACACTCACTGCGTAGCTGTAGAGAGACACTGTTTATTGCGAGTAAGGATCACTCACTGTGTAACTGTACACAGTTACTGTTTATCCACGGTAAGGCTCACTCACTGATTAACACTACAGACTCACTGTATATTCAGGGTAAGGGTCACTCACTGTGTAACTGTACAGAGTCACTGTTTATTCAGGGTAAGGATCACTCACTGTGTAACTGTACAGAGTCACTGTGTCTTCAGGGTAAGGATCACTCACTGTGTTACTGTACAGAGTCACTGTGTCTTCAGGGTAAGGATCACTCACTGTGTAACTATACAGAGTCAATGTGTCTTCAGGGTTAGGACCACTCACTGTGTAACTGTACAGAGTCACTGTGTCTTCAGGGTAAAGATCACTCACTGGGTAACTGTACAGAGTCACTGTGTCTTCAGGGTAAGGATCACTCACTGTGTAACTGTACAGAGTCACTCTGTCTTCAGGGTAAGGATCACTCACTGTGTAACTGTACAGAGTCACTGTGTCTTCAGGGTAAGGATCACTCACTGTGTAACTGTACAGAGTCACTGTTTATCACGGTAAGGCTCACTCACTGTGTAACTGTACAGAGTCACTGTGTCTTCAGGGTAAGGATCACTCACTGTGTAACTGTACAGAGTCACTGTGTCTTTAGGGTAAGGACCACTCACTGTGTAACTGTACAGAGTCACTGTGTCTTCAGGGTAAGGACCACTCACTGTGTAACTGTACAGAGTCACTGTGTATTCAGGGTAAGGATCACTCACTGTGTAAGTGTACAGAGTCACTGTCTATTCAGGGTAAGGATCAGTCACTGTGTAACTGTACAGAGTCATTGTTTATGCAGGGTAAGGATCACTCACTGTGTAACTGTACAGAGTCACTGTTTAATCAGGGTAAGGGTTACTAACTGTGTAAGTGTCCAGAGTCAGTTTATTAAGGGTAAGGATCTCTCACTGTTTAACTGTACAGAGTCACTTTTTTTCCAGGGTCAGAATCACTCACTGTGTAATTGTACAGAGACACTCTTTATTCAGGGTAAGGTTCTCTCACATTAACAGTACAGACTCACTGTTCATTCAGGGTAAGGATCACTCACTATGTCACTGTACAGAGTCACTGTTTATTCAGGTCACTCACTATGTTACTGTACAGAGTCACTGTTTATTCAGGGTAAGGATCACTCAGTGAGTAACTGTAAAGAGTCACTGTTTAGTCAGGGTGAGGATCACTCACTGTGTAACTGCACAGATTCACTGTCTATTCAGGGTGAGGATCACTTACTGTGTAAGTGTAAAGAGTTACTGTTTAATCAGGGTAAAGAACACTCACTGTGTAACTGTACATAGTCACTGTTTATTGCGAGTAAGGATCACTCACAGTGTAACTGTACACAGTCACTGTTTTTTCAGGGTAAGGGACATTCACTGAGTAACCGTACAGAGTCACTGTTTATTCAGGGTAAGGATCACTCACTGTGTAACTGTACAGAGTCACTGTTTATTCAGGATAAGGATCACTCACTGTGTTACTGTACAGAGTCAATCTTTATTCAGGGTAAGGATCGCTCACTGTGTAACTGTACAGTGTGCCTTTTTTTCAGGGTAAGGATCACTCAATGTGTAACTGTACCGATTCACTGTGTCTTCAAGGTGAGGATCACTCACTGTGTAACTGTACAGAGTCACTGTTTATTCATGTTAAGGGTCACTCACTGTGTAACTGTAGAGAGTCACTGTGTCTTCAGGGTAAGGATCACTCACTGTGTAAATGTACCGAGTCACTGTGTCTTCAGGGTAAGGATCACTCACTGTGTAACTGTACAGAGTCACTGTGTCTTCAGGGTAAGGATCACTCACTGTGTAACTGTACAGAGTCACTGTTTCTTCAGGGGAAGGATCACTCACTGTGTAACTGTACAGAGTCACTGTGTCTTCAGGGTAAAGATCACTCACTGTGTAACTGTACCGAGTCACTGTGTCTTCAGGGTAAGGATCACTCACTTTGTAGCTGTACAGAAGCACTGTTTATTCAGCAAAAGGATCGATCACTGAGTAACTGTACAGAGTCACTGTTTATTCAGGGTGAGGATCACTCACTGTGTAACTGTACAGAGCCAATGTCTATTCAGGGTGAGGATCACTCACTGTGTAAGTGTACAGAGTCACTGGTTAATCAGGGTAAAGAACACTCACTGCCTAACTGTACAGAGACACTGTTTATTGCGAGAAAGGATCACTCACTGTGTAACTGTACACAGTCACTGTTTCTTCAGGGTAAGGATCAATCACTTTGTAGCTGTACAGAGTCACTGTTTATTCTGGGTAAGGGTCACTCACTGTGTAACTGTACAGAGTCACTGTTTATTCAGGGTAAGGGTCACTCATCGAGTTACTGTACAGAGGCACAGTTTATTCAGGGTTAGGGTCACTTACTGTGTAACTGTACAGAGTCATTGTTTATTCAGGGTAAGGATCACTCACTGAGTAAATATACAGTCACTGTTTATTCAGGATAAGGGTCACTCATTGTGTAAATGTACAGAGTCACTTTGTATTCAGGGTAAGAATCACTCACTGTAACTGTAAAGAGTCACTGTTTATTCAGGGTAAGGTTCACTCACTGTGTAAATGTACAGAGTTACTGTTTATCCACGGTAAGGATCACTCACTGTGTAACTGTACAGAGTCACGTTTTTTCCAGGGTCAGAATCACTCACTGTGTAACCGTACAGAGACACTGTTTATTCAGGGTAAGGTCCTCTCACTGTAACAGTAGAGAGTCACTGTGCATTCAGGGTAAGGATCACTCACTATGTAACTGTACAGAGTCACTGTTTATTCAGAGTAAAGGTCACTCACTGTGTTACTGTACAGAGTCACTGTTTATTCAGGGTAAGGATCACACACTGAGTAACTGTAAAGAGTCACTGTTTAGTCAGGGTGAGGATCACTCACTGTGTAACTGTACAGATTCACTGTCCATTCAGGGTGAGGATCAGTTACTGTGTAAGTGTACAGAGTCACTGTTTAATCAGGGTTAAGAACACTCACTGCGTAACTGTACAGAGACACTGTTTATTGCGAGTAAGGATCACTCACTGTGTAACTGTACACAGTAATTGTTTATTCAGGGTAAGGGTCACTCACTGTGTAACTGTACACAGTCACTGTTTATTCAGGGTAAGGGTCACTCACTGTGTAACTGTACAGAGTTACTGTTTATCCACGGTAAGGATCACTCACTGTGTAACACTACAGACTCACTGTATATTCAGGGTAAGGGTCACTCACTGTGTAACTGTACAGTGTGCCTTTTTTTTCAGGGTAAGGATCACTCAATGTGTAACTGTACAGAGTCACTGTTTATTCAGGATGAGGATCACTCACTGTGTAACAGTACTGACTCACTGTTTATTCAGGTTAAGGGTCACTCACTGTGTAACTGCATAGAGTTACTGTTTATCCACGGTAAGGATCACTCACTGCGTAACTGTACAGAGACACTGTTTATTGCGAGTAAGGATCACTCACTGTGTAACTGTACACAGTAATTGTTTATTCAGGGTAAGGGTCACTCACTGTGTAACACTACAGACTCACTGTATATTCAGGGTAAGGGTCACTCACTGTGTAACTGTCCAGAGTCACTGTTTATTCAGGGCAAGGGTCACTCACTGTTTAAATGTACAGAATCACTTTGTAATCAGGGTAAGGATCACTCACTGAGTAACTGTACAGACTCACTGTTTATTCAGGGTAAGGGTCACTCACTGAGTAACTGTACAGAGTCACTGTTTAGTCAGGGTGAGGATCACTCACTGTGTAACTGTACAGAGTCACTGTTTATTCAGGGTAAGGATCACTCACTGTGTAACTGTACACAGTCACTGTTTATTCAGGGTGAGGATCATTCACGGTGTAACTGTACAGATTCACTGTCTATTCAGGGTGAGGATCACTGACTGTGTAATTGTACAGAGACACTGTTTAATCAGGGTAAAGAACACTCACTGCGTAACTGTACAGAGTCACTGTTTATTCAGGGTATGGGTCATTCACTGTATTGCTTTACAGAGTCACTGTTTATTCAGGGTAAGGATCACTCACTTTGTAGCTGTACAGAGTCACTGTTTATTCAGGGTAAGGATCACTCACTGAGTAACTGTACAGAGTCACTGTTTATTCAGGGTGAGGATCACTCACTGTGTAACTGTACAGAGTCACGCTTTATTCAGGGTAAGGATCACTCACTGTGTAACTGTACAGTGTGCCTTTTTTTTCAGGGTAAGGATCACTCAATGTGTAACTGTACAGAGTCACTGTTTATTCAGGATGAGGATCACTCACTGTGTAACAGTACTGACTCACTGTTTATTCAGGGTAAGGGTCACTCACTGTGTAACTGCACAGAGTTACTGTTTATCCACGGTAAGGATCACTCACTGTGTAACTGTACAGAGTCACTGTTTATTCAGGGTAAGGATCACTCACTGTGTAACTGTACAGAGTCACTGTCTATTCAAGGTAAGGATCACTCACTGTGTAACTTACAGAGTCAATGTTTAATCAGGATGAGGATCACTTACTGTATAAGTGTCCAGAGTCACTGTTTATTCAGGGTAAGGAACACTCACTGTGTAACTGTACAGAGTCACTGTTTATTCAGGGTAAGGATCACTCACTGTGTAACTTTACACAGTCACTGTTTATTCAGGGTAAGGATCACTCACTGTGCAACTGTACAGTGTCACTGTTCATTCAGGTTAAGGGTCACTCACTTTGTAGCTGTACAGGATCACTGTTTATTCAGAGTAAGGATCAGTCACTGTAACTGTACAGAGTCACTGTTAATTCAGGGTAAGGGTCACTCACTGTGTAACCGTACAGACTTACTGTTTATCCACGGTAAGGATCAATCACTGTGTAACTGTACAGAGTCACTGCGTCTTCAGGGTAAGGATCACTCACTGTGTTACTTTACAGAGTCACTGTCTATTCAGGGTAAGGATCAGTCACTGTGTAACTGTACAGAGTCATTGTTTATGCAGGGTAAGGATCACTCACTGTGTTACTTTACAGAGTCACAGTCTATTCAGGGTAAGGATCAGTCAGTGTGTAACTGTACAGAGTCATTGTTTATGCAGGGTAAGGATCAGTCACTGTGTAACTGTACAGAGTCACTTTATAATCAGGTTAAGGGTCACTAACTTTGTAAGTGTACAGAGTCAGTTTATTAAGGGTAAGGATCTCTCACTGTGTAACTGTACAGAGTCACTTTTTTTCAAGGGTCAGAATCAATCACTGTGTTACTGTACAGAGTCACTGTTTATTCAGGGTAAGGATCACTCACTATGTAACTGTACAGAGTCACTGTTTATTCACGGTAAGGGTCACTCACTGTGTTACTGTACAGAGTCACTGTTTATTCAGGGTAAGGATCACTCACTGAGTAACTGTACAGAGTCACTGTTTAGTCAGGGTGAGGATCACTCACTGTGTAACTGTACAGATTCACTGTCTATTCAGGGTGAGGATCACTTACTGTGTAACTGTACAGAGTCACTGTTTAATCAGTGTAAAGAACACTCACTGCGTAACTGTACAGAGTCACTGTTTATTCAGGGTAAGGGTCATTCACTGTGTAACTGTACAGAGTCACTGTTTATTCAGGGTAAGGATCACTCACTGTGTAAGTGTACACAGTCACTGTTTATTCAGGGTAAGGATCACTCACTGTTTAAGTGTACACAGTCACTGTTTATTCAGGGTAAGGATCACTCACTGTGTTACTGTACAGAGTCACTGTTTATTCAGGGTATGGGCCAATCACTTTGTAGCTGTACAGAGTCACTGTTTATTCAGGGTAAGGATCACTGACTGTGTAACTGTACAGAGTCACTGTTTATTCAGGTAAGGATCACTCACTGTGTAAATGTACAGTGTCACTTTGTATTCAGGGTAAGGATCACTCACAGTGTAACTGTACAAACTCACTGTTTATTCAGGGTAAGGGTCACTCACTGTGTAAATGTACAAAGTTACTGTTTATCCACGGTAAGGATCACTCACTGTGTAACTGTACAGTGTCACTGTCTATTCAGGGTAAGGATCACTCACTGTGTAACTGTACAGAGTCAGTGTTTATTCAGGGTAATGGTCACTCACTATGTTAGTGTACAGAGGCAGTTTATTCAGGGTAAGGATCAGTCACTGTGTAACTGTACAGAGTCAGTTTATTCAGGGTAAGGATCAGTCACTGTGTAACTGTACAGAGTCACTGTTTAATCAGGGTAAGGGTCACTGACTGTGTAACTGTACAGAGTCACTGTTTATTGAGTGAGAAGGTCACTCACTGTGTAACTGTACAGAGTCACTGTTTATTCAGGGTAAGGGTCACTCACTGTGTAACTGTACAGAGTCACTGTGTCTTCAGGGTAAGGATCACTCACTGTGTAACTGTACAGAGTCACTGTGTCTTCAGGGTAAGGATCACTCACTGTGTAACTGTACAGAGTCACTGTGTCTTCAGGGTAAGGATCACTCACTGTGTAACTGTACAGAGTCACTGTGTATTCAGGGTAAGGATCACTCACTGTGTAACTGTACAGAGTCACTGTTTATTCAGGGTAAGGATCACTCACTGTGTAACTGTACAGAGTCACTGTTTATTCAGGGTAAGGATCACTCACTGTGTAACTGTACAGAGTCACTGTCTATTCAGGGTAAGGATCACTCACTGTGTAACTGTACAGAGTCACTGTTTATTCAGGGTAAGGATCACTCACTGTGTAACTGTACAGAGTCACTGTTTATTCAGGGTAAGGATCACTCACTGTGTAACTGTACAGAGTCACTGTTTATTCAGGGTAAGGATCACTCACTGTGTAACTGTACAGAGTCACTGTTTATTCAGGGAAAGCATCACTCACTGTGTAACTGTACAGAGTCACTGTTTATTCAGGGTAAGGATCACTCACTGTGTAACTGTACAGAGTCACTGTTTATTCAGGGTAAGGATCACTCACTGTGTAACTGTACAGAGTCACTGTTTATTCAGGGTAAGGATCACTCACTGTGTAACTGTACAGAGTCACTGTTTATTCAGGGTAAGGATCACTCACTGTGTAACTGTACAGAGTCACTGTTTATTCAGGGTAAGGATCACTCACTGTGTAACTGTACAGAGTCACTGTTTATTCAGGGTAAGGATCACTCACTGTGTAACTGTACAGAGTCACTGTTTATTCAGGGTAAGGATCACTCACTGTGTAACTGTACAGAGTCACTGTTTATTCAGGGTAAGGATCACTCACTGTGTAACTGTACAGAGTCACTGTTTATTCAGGGTAAGGATCACTCACTGTGTAACTGTACAGAGTCACTGTTTATTCAGGGTAAGGATCACTCACTGTGTAACTGTCCAGAGTCACTGTTTATTCAGGGCAAGGGTCACTCACTGTTTAAATGTACAGAATCACTTTGTAATCAGGGTAAGGATCACTCACTGAGTAACTGTACAGACTCACTGTTTATTCAGGGTAAGGGTCACTCACTGAGTAACTGTACAGAGTCACTGTTTAGTCAGGGTGAGGATCACTCACTGTGTAACTGTACAGAGTCACTGTTTATTCAGGGTAAGGATCACTCACTGTGTATCTGTACACAGTCACTGTTTATTCAGGGTGAGGATCATTCACGGTGTAACTGTACAGATTCACTGTCTATTCAGGGTGAGGATCACTGACTGTGTAATTGTACAGAGACACTGTTTAATCAGGGTAAAGAACACTCACTGCGTAACTGTACAGAGTCACTGTTTATTCAGGGTATGGGTCATTCACTGTATTGCTTTACAGAGTCACTGTTTATTCAGGGTAAGGATCACTCACTTTGTAGCTGTACAGAGTCACTGTTTATTCAGGGTAAGGATCACTCACTGAGTAACTGTACAGAGTCACTGTTTATTCAGGGTGAGGATCACTCACTGTGTAACTGTACAGAGTCACTGTCTATTCACGGTCAGGATCACTGACTGTGTAAGTGTACAGAGTCACTGTTTAATCAGGGTAAAGAACACTCACTGCGTAACTGTACAGAGACACTGTTTATTGCGAGAAAGGATCACTCACTGTGTAACAGTACACGGTCACTGTTTATTCAGGGGAAGGGTCATTCACTGTGTAACTGTACACAGTCACTGTTTTTTCAGGGTAAGGATCACTCACTTTGTAGCTGTACAGAGTCACTGTTTATTCCGGGTAAGGATCACTCACTGTGTAACTGTAAAGAGTCACCGTTTATTGAGTGAGAAGGTCACTCACTGTGTAACTGTACAGAGTCAATGTTTATTCAGGGTAAGGTTCACTGACCATGTAACTGTACAGACTCACTCTTTCTTCAGCGTAAGGATCCCTCAGTGTAACTGTACAGTCACTGTTTATTCAGGGTAAGGATCACTCACTGTGTAACTGTACAGAGTCACGCTTTATTCAGGGTAAGGATCACTCACTGTGTAACTGTACAGTGTGCCTTTTTTTTCAGGGTAAGGATCACTCAATGTGTAACTGTACAGAGTCACTGTTTATTCAGGATGAGGATCACTCACTGTGTAACAGTACTGACTCACTGTTTATTCAGGGTAAGGGTCACTCACTGTGTAACTGTACAGAGTTACTATTTATCCACGGAAAGGATCACTCACTGTGTAACTGTACAGAGTCACTGTTTATTCAGGGTAAGGATCACTCACTGTGTAACTGTACAGAGTCACTGTCTATTCAGGGTAAGGATCAGTCACTGTGTAACTGTACAGAGTCACTGTTTAATCAGGGTGAGGATCACTTACTGTATAAGTGTACAGAGTCACTGTTTATTCAGGGTAAGGAACAGTCACTGTGTAACTGTACAGAGTCACTGTTTATTCAGGGTAAGGATCACTCACTGTGTAACTTTACACAGTCACTGTTTATTCAGGGTAAGTATCATTCACTGTGTTCCGGTACAGAGTCACTGTTTATTCAGGGTAAGGATCACTCACTGTGCAACTGTACAGTGTCACTGTTCATTCAGGTTAAGGGTCACTCACTTTGTAGCTGTACAGGATCACTGTTTATTCAGAGTAAGGATCAGTCACTGTAACTGTACAGAGTCACTGTTAATTCAGGGTAAGGGTCACTCACTGTGTAACCGTACAGACTTACTGTTTATCCACGGTAAGGATCAATCACTGTGTAACTGTACAGAGTCACTGCGTCTTCAGGGTAAGGATCACTCACTGTGTTACTTTACAGAGTCACTGTCTATTCAGGGTAAGGATCAGTCACTGTGTAACTGTACAGAGTCATTGTTTATGCAGGGTAAGGATCACTCACTGTGTTACTTTACAGAGTCACAGTCTATTCAGGGTAAGGATCACTCACTGTGTAACTGTACAGAGTCACTGTGTCTTCAGGGTAAGGATCACTCACTGTGTAACTGTACAGAGTCACTGTGTCTTCAGGGTAAGGATCACTCACTGTGTAACTGTACAGAGTCACTGTGTCTTCAGGGTAAGGATCACTCACTGTGTAACTGTACAGAGTCACTGTTTATTCAGGGTAAGGATCACTCACTTTGTAGCTGTACAGAGTAACTGTTTCTTCAGGGTAAGGATCACTCACTGTGTAACTGTACAGAGTCACTGTTTATTCAGGGTAAGGATCACTCACTGTGTAACTGTACAGAGTCACTGTTTATTCAGGGTAAGGATCACTCACTGTGTAACTGTACAGAGTCACTGTGTCTTCAGGGTAAGGATCACTCACTGTGTAACTGTACAGAGTCACTGTGTCTTCAGGGTAAGGATCACTCACTGTGTAACTGTACAGAGTCACTGTGTCTTCAGGGTAAGGATCACTCACTGTGTAACTGTACAGAGTCACAGTTTATTCAGGGTAAGGTCACTCACTGTGTAACTGTACAGAGTCACTGTTTATTCAGGGTAAGGATCACTCACTGTGTAACTGTACAGAGTCACTGTTTATTCAGGGTAAGGATCACTCACTGTGTAACTGTACAGAGTCACTGTTTATTCAGGGTAAGGATCACTCACTGTGTAACTGTACAGAGTCACTGTTTATTCAGGGTAAGGATCACTCACTGTGTAGCTGTACAGAGTCACTGTTTATTCAGGGTAAGGATCACTCACTGTGTAACTGTACAGAGTCACTGTTTATTCAGGGTAAGGATCACTCACTGTGTAACTGTACAGAGTCACTGTGTATTCAGGGTAAGGATCACTCACTGTGTAACTGTACAGAGTCACTTATTATTCAGGGTAAGGGTCACTCACTGTGTAACTGTACAGAGTTACTGTTTATCCACGGTAAGGATCACTCACTGTGTAACTGTACAGAGTCACTGTCTATTCAGGGTAAGGATCACTCACTGTGTAACTGTACAGAGTCACTGTGTATTCAGGGTAAGGATCACTCACTGTGTAACTGTACAGAGTCACTGTTTATTCAGGGTAAGGATCACTCACTGTGTAACTGTACAGAGTCACTGTTTATTCAGGGTAAGGATCACTCACTGTGTAACTGTACAGAGTCACTGTGTCTTCAGGGTAAGGATCACTCACTGTGTAACTGTACAGAGTCACTGTGTATTCAGGGTAAGGGTCACTCACTGTGTAACTGTACAGAGTCACTGTTTATTCAGGGTAAGGATCACTCACTGTGTAACTGTACAGAGTCACTGTTTATTCAGGGTAAGGATCACTCACTGTGTAACTGTACAGAGTCACTGTTTATTCAGGGTAAGGATCACTCACTGTGTAACTGTACAGAGTCACTGTGTCTTCAGGGTAAGGATCACTCACTGTGTAACTGTACAGAGTCACTGTTTATTCAGGGTAAGGATCACTCACTGTGTAAATGTACAGAGTCACTTTGTATTCAGGGTAAGGATCACTCACTGTGTAACTGTACAGACTCACTGTTTATCCACGGTAAGGATCACTCACTGTGTAACTGTACAGAGTCACTGTCTATTCAGGGTCAGGATCACTCACTGTGTAACTGTACAGCGTCACTTTATTCAGGGTAAGGATCAGTCACTGTGTAACTGTACAGAGTCATTGTTTATAAAGGGTAAGGATCAGTCACTGTGTAACTGTACACAGTCACTGTTTATTCAGGGTAAAGATCACTCACTTTGTAGCTGTACAGAGTCACTGTTTATTCAGGGTAAGGATCACTCACTGTGTAACTGTACAGACTCACTCTTTATTCAGCGTAAGGATCACTCACTGTGTAACTGTACAGTCACTGTTTATTCAGGGTAAGGATCACTCACTGTGTAACAGTACAGTGTCACTGTTTATTCAGGGTAAGGATCACTCACTGAGAAATCGTACAGAGTCACTGTTTATTCAGGGTAAGGGTCACTCACTGTGTAACTGTACAGAGTCACTGTTTATTCAGGGTAAGTGTCACTCACTGTGTAACTGTACAGAGTCACTGTTTATTCAGGGTAAGGATCACTCACTGTGTAACTGTACAGAGTCACTGTTTATTCAGGGTAAGGATCACTCACTGTGTAACTGTACAGAGTCACTGTTTATTCAGGGTAAGGATCACTCACTGTGTAACTGTACAGAGTCACTGTTTATTCAGGGTAAGGATCACTCACTGTGTAACTGTACAGAGTCACTGTTTATTCAGGGTAAGGATCACTCACTGTGTAACTGTACAGAGTCACTGTTTATTCAGGGTAAGGATCACTCACTGTGTAACTGTACAGAGTCACTGTTTATTCAGGGTAAGGATCACTCACTGTGTAACTGTACAGAGTCACTGTTTATTCAGGGTAAGGATCACTCACTGTGTAACTGTACAGAGTCACTGTTTATTCAGGGTAAGGATCACTCACTGTGTAACTGTACAGAGTCACTGTTTATTCAGGGTAAGGATCACTCACTGTGTAACTGTACAGAGTCACTGTTTATTCAGGGTAAGGATCACTCACTGTGTAACTGTACAGAGTAACTGTTTCTTCAGGGTAAGGATCACTCACTGTGTAACTGTACAGAGTCACAGTTTATTCAGGGTAAGGATCACTCACTGTGTAACTGTACAGAGTCACTTTGTCTTCAGGGTAAGGATCACTCATTTTGTTACTGTACAGAGTCACTGTTTATTCAGGGTAAGGATCACTCACTGTGTAACTGTACAGAGTCACTGTTTATTCAGGGTAAGGATCACTCACTGTGTAACTGTACAGAGTCACTGTTTATTCAGGGTAAGGATCACTCACTGTGTAACTGTACAGAGTCACTGTTTATTCAGGGTAAGGATCACTCACTGTGTAACTGTACAGAGTCACTGTTTATTCAGGGTAAGGATCACTCACTGTGTAACTGTACAGAGTCACTGTTTATTCAGGGTAAGGATCACTCACTGTGTAACTGTACAGAGTCACTGTTTATTCAGGGTAAGGATCACTCACTGTGTAACTGTACAGAGTCACTGTTTATTCAGGGTAAGGATCACTCACTGTGTAACTGTACAGAGTCACTGTTTCTTCAGGGTAAGGATCACTCACTGTGTAACTGTACAGAGTCACTGTGTCTTCAGGGTAAGGATCACTCACTGTGTAACTGTACAGAGTCACTGTGTCTTCAGGGTAAGGATCACTCACTGTGTAACTGTACAGAGTCACTGTGTCTTCAGGGTAAGGATCACTCACTGTGTAACTGTACAGAGTCACTGTGTCTTCAGGGTAAGGATCACTCACTGTGTAACTGTACAGAGTCACTGTGTCTTCAGGGTAAGGATCACTCACTGTGTAACTGTACAGAGTCACTGTGTCTTCAGGGTAAGGATCACTCACTGTGTAACTGTACAGAGTCACTGTGTCTTCAGGGTAAGGATCACTCACTGTGTAACTGTACAGAGTCACTGTTTCTTCAGGGTAAGGATCACTCACTGTGTAACTGTACAGAGTCACTGTTTATTCAGGGTAAGGATCACTCACTGTGTAACTGTACAGAGTCACTGTTTATTCAGGGTAAGGATCACTCACTGTGTAACTGTACAGAGTCACTGTTTATTCAGGGTAAGGATCACTCACTGTGTAACTGTACAGAGTCACTGTTTATTCAGGGTAAGGATCACTCACTGTGTAACTGTACAGAGTAACTGTTTCTTCAGGGTAAGGATCACTCACTGTGTAACTGTACAGAGTCACTGTTTCTTCAGGGTAAGGATCACTCACTGTGTAACTGTACAGAGTCACTGTGTCTTCAGGGTAAGGATCACTCACTGTGTTACGGTACAGAGTCACTGTTTATTCAGGGTAAGGATCACTCACTGTGTAGCTGTACAGAGTAACTGTTTCTTCAGGGTAAGGATCACTCACTGTGTAACTGTACAGAGTCAACGTTTATTCAGGGTGAGAATCACTCACTGTGTAACTGTACAGAGTCACTGTTTATTCAGGGTAAGGATCACTCACTGTGTAACTGTACAGAGTCACTGTTTATTCAGGGTAAGGATCACTCACTGTGTAACTGTACAGAGTCACTGTTTATTCAGGGTAAGGATCACTCACTGTGTAACTGTACAGAGTCACTGTTTATTCAGGGTAAGGATCACTCACTGTGTAACTGTACAGAGTCACTGTTTATTCAGGGTAAGGATCACTCACTGTGTAACTGTACAGAGTCACTGTTTATTCAGGGTAAGGATCACTCACTGTGTAACTGTACAGAGTCACTGTTTAATGCGAGTAATGATCACTCACTGTGTAACTGTACAGAGTCACTGTTTATTCAGGGTAAGGATCACTCACTGTGTAACTGTACAGAGTCACTGTTTATTCAGGGTAAGGATCACTCACTGTGTAACTGTACAGAGTCACTGTTTATTCAGGGTAAGGATCACTCACTTTGTAGCTGTACAGAGTCACTGTTTCTTCAGGGTAAGGATCACTCACTGTGTAACTGTACAGCGTAACTGTTTCTTCAGGGTAAGGATCACTCACTGTGTAACTGTACACAGTCACAGTTTATTCAGGGTAAGGGTCACTCACTGTGTAACTGTACAGAGTCACTGTGTCTTCAGGGTAAGGATCACTCACTGTGTAACTGTACAGAGTCACAGTTTCTTCAGGGTAAGGATCACTCACTGTGTAACTGTACAGAGTCACTGTGTCTTCAGGGTAAGGATCACTCACTGTGTAACTGTACAGAGTCACTGTTTCTTCAGGGTAAGGATCACTCACTGTGTAACTGTACAGAGTCACTGTTTATTCAGGGTAAGGATCACTCACTGTGTAACTGTACAGAGTCACTGTTTCTTCAGGGTAAGGATCACTCACTGTGTAACTGTACAGAGTCACTGTGTCTTCAGGGTAAGGATCACTCACTGTGTAACTGTACAGAGTCACTGTGTCTTCAGGGTAAGGATCACTCACTGTGTAACTGTACAGAGTCACTGTGTCTTCAGGGTAAGGATCACTCACTGTGTAACTGTACAGAGTCACTGTGTCTTCAGGGTAAGGATCACTCACTGTGTAACTGTACAGAGTCACTGTGTCTTCAGGGTAAGGATCACTCACTGTGTAACTGTACAGAGTCACTGTGTCTTCAGGGTAAGGATCACTCACTGTGTAACTGTACAGAGTCACTGTGTCTTCAGGGTAAGGATCACTCACTGTGTAACTGTACAGAGTCACTGTGTATTCAGGGTAAGGATCACTCACTGTGTAACTGTACAGAGTCACTGTGTCTTCAGGGTAAGGATCACTCACTGTGTAACTGTACAGAGTCACTGTGTCTTCAGGGTAAGGATCACTCACTGTGAAACTGTACAGAGTCACTGTTTCTTCAGGGTAAGGATCACTCACTGGGTTACTGTACAGAGTCACTGTGTCTTCAGGGTAAGGATCACTCACTGTGTAACTGTACAGAGTCACTGTGTCTTCAGGGTAAGGGTCACTCACTGTGTAACTGTACAGAGTCACTGTGTCTTCAGGGTAAGGATCACTCACTGTGTAACTGTACAGAGTCACTGTGTCTTCAGGGTAAGGATCACTCACTGTGTAACTGTACAGAGTCACTGTTTATTCAGGGTAAGGATCACTCACTGTGTAACTGTACAGAGTCACTGTGTCTTCAGGGTAAGGATCACTCACTGTGTAACTGTACAGAGTCACTGTGTCTTCAGGGTAAGGATTACTCTCTGTGTAACTGTACAGAGTCACTGTGTCTTCAGGGTAAGGATCACTCACTGTGTAACTGTACAGAGTCACTGTGTCTTCAGGGTAAGGATCACTCACTGTGTAACTGTACAGAGTCACTGTGTCTTCAGGGTAAGGATCACTCACTGTGTAACTGTACAGAGTCACTGTGTCTTCAGGGTAAGGATCACTCACTGTTTAACTGTACAGAGTCACTGTTTATTCAGGGTAAGGATCACTCACTGTGTAACTGTACAGAGTCACTGTTTATTCAGGGTAAGGTCACTCACTGTGTAACTGTACAGAGTCACTGTTTATTCAGGGTAAGGATCACTCACTTTGTAGCTGTACAGAGTCACTGTTTCTTCAGGGTAAGGATCACTCACTGTGTAACTGTACAGAGTCACTGTTTATTCAGGGTAAGGATCACTCACTGTGTAACTGTACAGAGTCACTGTTTATTCAGGGTAAGGATCACTCACTGTGTAACTGTACAGAGTCACTGTTTATTCAGGGTAAGGATCACTCACTGTGTAACTGTACAGAGTCACTGTTTATTCAGGGTAAGGATCACTCACTGTGTAACTGTACAGAGTCACTGTTTATTCAGGGTAAGGATCACTCACTGTGTAACTGTACAGAGTCACTGTTTATTCAGGGTAAGGATCACTCACTGTGTAACTGTACAGAGTCACTGTTTATTCAGGGTAAGGATCAGTTACTGTGTAACTGTACAGAGTCACTTTTTATTCAGGGTAAGGGTCACTCACTGAGTAAGTGTACAGAGTCTGTTTATTCAGGATATGGATATCTTACTGTAATACTGTACAGAGTCACTTTTTTTCAGGGTAAGGATCATTCATTGTAACTGTACAGAGTTACTGTTTATTCAGGGTAAGGGTCACTCACTGTTTAAATGTACAGAGTTACTGTTTATCCACGGTAAGGATCACTCACTGTGTTACTGTACAGAAAAACTGTTTATTCAGGGTAAGGATCACTCACTGTGTTACTGTACAGAGTCACTGTTTATTCAGAGTAAGGATAACTCATTGTAACTGTACAGAGTCACTGCTTATTCAGGGTAAGGGTCACTCATTGTGTAAATGTACAGATTCACTATTTATTCAGGGTAAGGTTCACTCACTGTGTAACTGTACAGAGTCACTGTTTATTCAGGGTAAGGATCACTCACTGTGAAACTGCACAGAGTCACTGTTTGTTCAGGGTAAGGGACACTCATTGTGTAACTGTACACAGTGACTGTTTATTCAGGGTAAGGATCACTCACTGTGTTACTGTACAGAGTCACTGTTTATTCAGGGTACGGATCACTCATTGTAACTGTACAGAGTCACTGTTTATTCAGTGTGAGGATCACTCACTGTGTAACTGTACAGAGTCACTGTTTATTCAGGGTAAGGGTCTCTCATTGTGTAAATGTACAGAGTCACTATTTATTCAGGGTAAGGTTCACTCACTGTGTAAGAGTATAGAGTCACTGGTTGTTCAGGGTAAGGATCACTCACTGTGTAACTGTATAGAGTCACTGTTTATTCAGGGTAAGGATCACTCACTGTGTAACTGTACAGAGTCACTGTTTATTCAGGGTAAGGATCACTCACTGTGTAACTGCACAGAGTCACTGTTTATTCAGGGTAAGGATCACTCACTGTGTAACTGTACAGAGTCACTGTTTATTCAGGGTAAGGATCACTCACTGTGTAACTGTACAGAGTCACTGTTTATTCAGGGTAAGGATCACTCACTGTGTAACTGTACAGAGTCACTGTTTATTCAGGGTAAGGATCACTCACTGTGTAACTGTACAGAGTCACTGTTTATTCAGGGTAAGGATCACTCACTGTGTAACTGTACAGAGTCACTGTTTATTCAGGGTAAGGATCACTCACTGTGTAACTGTACAGAGTCACTGTTTATTCAGGGTAAGGATCACTCACTGTGTAACTGTACAGAGTCACTGTTTATTCAGGGTAAGGATCACTCACTGTGTAACTGTACAGAGTCACTGTTTATTCAGGGTAAGGATCACTCACTGTGTAACTGTACAGAGTCACTGTTTATTCAGGGTAAGGATCACTCACTGTGTAACTGTACAGAGTCACTGTTTATTCAGGGTAAGGATCACTCACTGTGTAACTGTACAGAGTCACTGTTTATTCAGGGTAAGGATCACTCACTGTGTAACTGTACAGAGTCACTGTTTATTCAGGGTAAGGATCACTCACTGTGTAACTGTACAGAGTCACTGTTTATTCAGGGTAAGGATCACTCACTGTGTAACTGTACAGAGTCACTGTTTATTCAGGGTAAGGATCACTCACTGTGTAACTGTACAGAGTCACTGTTTATTCAGGGTAAGGATCACTCACTGTGTAACTGTACAGAGTCACTGTTTATTCAGGGTAAGGATCACTCACTGTGTAACTGTACAGAGTCACTGTTTATTCAGGGTAAGGATCACTCACTGTGTAACTGTACAGAGTCACTGTTTATTCAGGGTAAGGATCACTCACTGTGTAACTGTACAGAGTCACTGTTTATTCAGGGTAAGGATCACTCACTGTGTAACTGTACAGAGTCACTGTTTATTCAGGGTAAGGATCACTCACTGTGTAACTGTACAGAGTCACTGTTTATTCAGGGTAAGGATCACTCACTGTGTAACTGTACAGAGTCACTGTTTATTCAGGGTAAGGATCACTCACTGTGTAACTGTACAGAGTCACTGTTTATTCAGGGTAAGGATCACTCACTGTGTAACTGTACAGAGTCACTGTTTATTCAGGGTAAGGATCACTCACTGTGTAACTGTACAGAGTCACTGTTTATTCAGGGTAAGGATCACTCACTGTGTAACTGTACAGAGTCACTGTTTATTCAGGGTAAGGATCACTCACTGTGTAACTGTACAGAGTCACTGTTTATTCAGGGTAAGGATCACTCACTGTGTAACTGTACAGAGTCACTGTTTATTCAGGGTAAGGATCACTCACTGTGTAACTGTACAGAGTCACTGTTTATTCAGGGTAAGGATCACTCACTGTGTAACTGTACAGAGTCACTGTTTATTCAGGGTAAGGATCACTCACTGTGTAACTGTACAGAGTCACTGTTTATTCAGGGTAAGGATCACTCACTGTGTAACTGTACAGAGTCACTGTTTATTCAGGGTAAGGATCACTCACTGTGTAACTGTACAGAGTCACTGTTTATTCAGGGTAAGGATCACTCACTGTGTAACTGTACAGAGTCACTGTTTATTCAGGGTAAGGATCACTCACTGTGTAACTGTACAGAGTCACTGTTTATTCAGGGTAAGGATCACTCACTGTGTAACTGTACAGAGTCACTGTTTATTCAGGGTAAGGATCACTCACTGTGTAACTGTACAGAGTCACTGTTTATTCAGGGTAAGGATCACTCACTGTGTAACTGTACAGAGTCACTGTTTATTCAGGGTAAGGATCACTCACTGTGTAACTGTACAGAGTCACTGTTTATTCAGGGTAAGGATCACTCACTGTGTAACTGTACAGAGTCACTGTTTATTCAGGGTAAGGATCACTCACTGTGTAACTGTACAGAGTCACTGTTTATTCAGGGTAAGGATCACTCACTGTGTAACTGTACAGAGTCACTGTTTATTCAGGGTAAGGATCACTCACTGTGTAACTGTACAGAGTCACTGTTTATTCAGGGTAAGGATCACTCACTGTGTAACTGTACAGAGTCACTGTTTATTCAGGGTAAGGATCACTCACTGTGTAACTGTACAGAGTCACTGTTTATTCAGGGTAAGGATCACTCACTGTGTAACTGTACAGAGTCACTGTTTATTCAGGGTAAGGATCACTCACTGTGTAACTGTACAGAGTCACTGTTTATTCAGGGTAAGGATCACTCACTGTGTAACTGTACAGAGTCACTGTTTATTCAGGGTAAGGATCACTCACTGTGTAACTGTACAGAGTCACTGTTTATTCAGGGTAAGGATCACTCACTGTGTAACTGTACAGAGTCACTGTTTATTCAGGGTAAGGATCACTCACTGTGTAACTGTACAGAGTCACTGTTTATTCAGGGTAAGGATCACTCACTGTGTAACTGTACAGAGTCACTGTTTATTCAGGGTAAGGATCACTCACTGTGTAACTGTACAGAGTCACTGTTTATTCAGGGTAAGGATCACTCACTGTGTAACTGTACAGAGTCACTGTTTATTCAGGGTAAGGATCACTCACTGTGTAACTGTACAGAGTCACTGTTTATTCAGGGTAAGGATCACTCACTGTGTAACTGTACAGAGTCACTGTTTATTCAGGGTAAGGATCACTCACTGTGTAACTGTACAGAGTCACTGTTTATTCAGGGTAAGGATCACTCACTGTGTAACTGTACAGAGTCACTGTTTATTCAGGGTAAGGATCACTCACTGTGTAACTGTACAGAGTCACTGTTTATTCAGGGTAAGGATCACTCACTGTGTAACTGTACAGAGTCACTGTTTATTCAGGGTAAGGATCACTCACTGTGTAACTGTACAGAGTCACTGTTTATTCAGGGTAAGGATCACTCACTGTGTAACTGTACAGAGTCACTGTTTATTCAGGGTAAGGATCACTCACTGTGTAACTGTACAGAGTCACTGTTTATTCAGGGTAAGGATCACTCACTGTGTAACTGTACAGAGTCACTGTTTATTCAGGGTAAGGATCACTCACTGTGTAACTGTACAGAGTCACTGTTTATTCAGGGTAAGGATCACTCACTGTGTAACTGTACAGAGTCACTGTTTATTCAGGGTAAGGATCACTCACTGTGTAACTGTACAGAGTCACTGTTTATTCAGGGTAAGGATCACTCACTGTGTAACTGTACAGAGTCACTGTTTATTCAGGGTAAGGATCACTCACTGTGTAACTGTACAGAGTCACTGTTTATTCAGGGTAAGGATCACTCACTGTGTAACTGTACAGAGTCACTGTTTATTCAGGGTAAGGATCACTCACTGTGTAACTGTACAGAGTCACTGTTTATTCAGGGTAAGGATCACTCACTGTGTAACTGTACAGAGTCACTGTTTATTCAGGGTAAGGATCACTCACTGTGTAACTGTACAGAGTCACTGTTTATTCAGGGTAAGGATCACTCACTGTGTAACTGTACAGAGTCACTGTTTATTCAGGGTAAGGATCACTCACTGTGTAACTGTACAGAGTCACTGTTTATTCAGGGTAAGGATCACTCACTGTGTAACTGTACAGAGTCACTGTTTATTCAGGGTAAGGATCACTCACTGTGTAACTGTACAGAGTCACTGTTTATTCAGGGTAAGGATCACTCACTGTGTAACTGTACAGAGTCACTGTTTATTCAGGGTAAGGATCACTCACTGTGTAACTGTACAGAGTCACTGTTTATTCAGGGTAAGGATCACTCACTGTGTAACTGTACAGAGTCACTGTTTATTCAGGGTAAGGATCACTCACTGTGTAACTGTACAGAGTCACTGTTTATTCAGGGTAAGGATCACTCACTGTGTAACTGTACAGAGTCACTGTTTATTCAGGGTAAGGATCACTCACTGTGTAACTGTACAGAGTCACTGTTTATTCAGGGTAAGGATCACTCACTGTGTAACTGTACAGAGTCACTGTTTATTCAGGGTAAGGATCACTCACTGTGTAACTGTACAGAGTCACTGTTTATTCAGGGTAAGGATCACTCACTGTGTAACTGTACAGAGTCACTGTTTATTCAGGGTAAGGATCACTCACTGTGTAACTGTACAGAGTCACTGTTTATTCAGCAGGTAAGGATCACTCACTGTGTAACTGTACAGAGTCACTGTTTATTCAGGGTAAGGATCACTCACTGTGTAACTGTACAGAGTCACTGTTTATTCAGGGTAAGGATCACTCACTGTGTAACTGTACAGAGTCACTGTTTATTCAGGGTAAGGATCACTCACTGTGTAACTGTACAGAGTCACTGTTTATTCAGGGTAAGGATCACTCACTGTGTAACTGTACAGAGTCACTGTTTATTCAGGGTAAGGATCACTCACTGTGTAACTGTACAGAGTCACTGTTTATTCAGGGTAAGGATCACTCACTGTGTAACTGTACAGAGTCACTGTTTATTCAGGGTAAGGATCACTCACTGTGTAACTGTACAGAGTCACTGTTTATTCAGGGTAAGGATCACTCACTGTGTAACTGTACAGAGTCACTGTTTATTCAGGGTAAGGATCACTCACTGTGTAACTGTACAGAGTCACTGTTTATTCAGGGTAAGGATCACTCACTGTGTAACTGTACAGAGTCACTGTTTATTCAGGGTAAGGATCACTCACTGTGTAACTGTACAGAGTCACTGTTTATTCAGGGTAAGGATCACTCACTGTGTAACTGTACAGAGTCACTGTTTATTCAGGGTAAGGATCACTCACTGTGTAACTGTACAGAGTCACTGTTTATTCAGGGTAAGGATCACTCACTGTGTAACTGTACAGAGTCACTGTTTATTCAGGGTAAGGATCACTCACTGTGTAACTGTACAGAGTCACTGTTTATTCAGGGTAAGGATCACTCACTGTGTAACTGTACAGAGTCACTGTTTATTCAGGGTAAGGATCACTCACTGTGTAACTGTACAGAGTCACTGTTTATTCAGGGTAAGGATCACTCACTGTGTAACTGTACAGAGTCACTGTTTATTCAGGGTAAGGATCACTCACTGTGTAACTGTACAGAGTCACTGTTTATTCAGGGTAAGGATCACTCACTGTGTAACTGTACAGAGTCACTGTTTATTCAGGGTAAGGATCACTCACTGTGTAACTGTACAGAGTCACTGTTTATTCAGGGTAAGGATCACTCACTGTGTAACTGTACAGAGTCACTGTTTATTCAGGGTAAGGATCACTCACTGTGTAACTGTACAGAGTCACTGTTTATTCAGGGTAAGGATCACTCACTGTGTAACTGTACAGAGTCACTGTTTATTCAGGGTAAGGATCACTCACTGTGTAACTGTACAGAGTCACTGTTTATTCAGGGTAAGGATCACTCACTGTGTAACTGTACAGAGTCACTGTTTATTCAGGGTAAGGATCACTCACTGTGTAACTGTACAGAGTCACTGTTTATTCAGGGTAAGGATCACTCACTGTGTAACTGTACAGAGTCACTGTTTATTCAGGGTAAGGATCACTCACTGTGTAACTGTACAGAGTCACTGTTTATTCAGGGTAAGGATCACTCACTGTGTAACTGTACAGAGTCACTGTTTATTCAGGGTAAGGATCACTCACTGTGTAACTGTACAGAGTCACTGTTTATTCAGGGTAAGGATCACTCACTGTGTAACTGTACAGAGTCACTGTTTATTCAGGGTAAGGATCACTCACTGTGTAACTGTACAGAGTCACTGTTTATTCAGGGTAAGGATCACTCACTGTGTAACTGTACAGAGTCACTGTTTATTCAGGGTAAGGATCACTCACTGTGTAACTGTACAGAGTCACTGTTTATTCAGGGTAAGGATCACTCACTGTGTAACTGTACAGAGTCACTGTTTATTCAGGGTAAGGATCACTCACTGTGTAACTGTACAGAGTCACTGTTTATTCAGGGTAAGGATCACTCACTGTGTAACTGTACAGAGTCACTGTTTATTCAGGGTAAGGATCACTCACTGTGTAACTGTACAGAGTCACTGTTTATTCAGGGTAAGGATCACTCACTGTGTAACTGTACAGAGTCACTGTTTATTCAGGGTAAGGATCACTCACTGTGTAACTGTACAGAGTCACTGTTTATTCAGGGTAAGGATCACTCACTGTGTAACTGTACAGAGTCACTGTTTATTCAGGGTAAGGATCACTCACTGTGTAACTGTACAGAGTCACTGTTTATTCAGGGTAAGGATCACTCACTGTGTAACTGTACAGAGTCACTGTTTATTCAGGGTAAGGATCACTCACTGTGTAACTGTACAGAGTCACTGTTTATTCAGGGTAAGGATCACTCACTGTGTAACTGTACAGAGTCACTGTTTATTCAGGGTAAGGATCACTCACTGTGTAACTGTACAGAGTCACTGTTTATTCAGGGTAAGGATCACTCACTGTGTAACTGTACAGAGTCACTGTTTATTCAGGGTAAGGATCACTCACTGTGTAACTGTACAGAGTCACTGTTTATTCAGGGTAAGGATCACTCACTGTGTAACTGTACAGAGTCACTGTTTATTCAGGGTAAGGATCACTCACTGTGTAACTGTACAGAGTCACTGTTTATTCAGGGTAAGGATCACTCACTGTGTAACTGTACAGAGTCACTGTTTATTCAGGGTAAGGATCACTCACTGTGTAACTGTACAGAGTCACTGTTTATTCAGGGTAAGGATCACTCACTGTGTAACTGTACAGAGTCACTGTTTATTCAGGGTAAGGATCACTCACTGTGTAACTGTACAGAGTCACTGTTTATTCAGGGTAAGGATCACTCACTGTGTAACTGTACAGAGTCACTGTTTATTCAGGGTAAGGATCACTCACTGTGTAACTGTACAGAGTCACTGTTTATTCAGGGTAAGGATCACTCACTGTGTAACTGTACAGAGTCACTGTTTATTCAGGGTAAGGATCACTCACTGTGTAACTGTACAGAGTCACTGTTTATTCAGGGTAAGGATCACTCACTGTGTAACTGTACAGAGTCACTGTTTATTCAGGGTAAGGATCACTCACTGTGTAACTGTACAGAGTCACTGTTTATTCAGGGTAAGGATCACTCACTGTGTAACTGTACAGAGTCACTGTTTATTCAGGGTAAGGATCACTCACTGTGTAACTGTACAGAGTCACTGTTTATTCAGGGTAAGGATCACTCACTGTGTAACTGTACAGAGTCACTGTTTATTCAGGGTAAGGATCACTCACTGTGTAACTGTACAGAGTCACTGTTTATTCAGGGTAAGGATCACTCACTGTGTAACTGTACAGAGTCACTGTTTATTCAGGGTAAGGATCACTCACTGTGTAACTGTACAGAGTCACTGTTTATTCAGGGTAAGGATCACTCACTGTGTAACTGTACAGAGTCACTGTTTATTCAGGGTAAGGATCACTCACTGTGTAACTGTACAGAGTCACTGTTTATTCAGGGTAAGGATCACTCACTGTGTAACTGTACAGAGTCACTGTTTATTCAGGGTAAGGATCACTCACTGTGTAACTGTACAGAGTCACTGTTTATTCAGGGTAAGGATCACTCACTGTGTAACTGTACAGAGTCACTGTTTATTCAGGGTAAGGATCACTCACTGTGTAACTGTACAGAGTCACTGTTTATTCAGGGTAAGGATCACTCACTGTGTAACTGTACAGAGTCACTGTTTATTCAGGGTAAGGATCACTCACTGTGTAACTGTACAGAGTCACTGTTTATTCAGGGTAAGGATCACTCACTGTGTAACTGTACAGAGTCACTGTTTATTCAGGGTAAGGATCACTCACTGTGTAACTGTACAGAGTCACTGTTTATTCAGGGTAAGGATCACTCACTGTGTAACTGTACAGAGTCACTGTTTATTCAGGGTAAGGATCACTCACTGTGTAACTGTACAGAGTCACTGTTTATTCAGGGTAAGGATCACTCACTGTGTAACTGTACAGAGTCACTGTTTATTCAGGGTAAGGATCACTCACTGTGTAACTGTACAGAGTCACTGTTTATTCAGGGTAAGGATCACTCACTGTGTAACTGTACAGAGTCACTGTTTATTCAGGGTAAGGATCACTCACTGTGTAACTGTACAGAGTCACTGTTTATTCAGGGTAAGGATCACTCACTGTGTAACTGTACAGAGTCACTGTTTATTCAGGGTAAGGATCACTCACTGTGTAACTGTACAGAGTCACTGTTTATTCAGGGTAAGGATCACTCACTGTGTAACTGTACAGAGTCACTGTTTATTCAGGGTAAGGATCACTCACTGTGTAACTGTACAGAGTCACTGTTTATTCAGGGTAAGGATCACTCACTGTGTAACTGTACAGAGTCACTGTTTATTCAGGGTAAGGATCACTCACTGTGTAACTGTACAGAGTCACTGTTTATTCAGGGTAAGGATCACTCACTGTGTAACTGTACAGAGTCACTGTTTATTCAGGGTAAGGATCACTCACTGTGTAACTGTACAGAGTCACTGTTTATTCAGGGTAAGGATCACTCACTGTGTAACTGTACAGAGTCACTGTTTATTCAGGGTAAGGATCACTCACTGTGTAACTGTACAGAGTCACTGTTTATTCAGGGTAAGGATCACTCACTGTGTAACTGTACAGAGTCACTGTTTATTCAGGGTAAGGATCACTCACTGTGTAACTGTACAGAGTCACTGTTTATTCAGGGTAAGGATCACTCACTGTGTAACTGTACAGAGTCACTGTTTATTCAGGGTAAGGATCACTCACTGTGTAACTGTACAGAGTCACTGTTTATTCAGGGTAAGGATCACTCACTGTGTAACTGTACAGAGTCACTGTTTATTCAGGGTAAGGATCACTCACTGTGTAACTGTACAGAGTCACTGTTTATTCAGGGTAAGGATCACTCACTGTGTAACTGTACAGAGTCACTGTTTATTCAGGGTAAGGATCACTCACTGTGTAACTGTACAGAGTCACTGTTTATTCAGGGTAAGGATCACTCACTGTGTAACTGTACAGAGTCACTGTTTATTCAGGGTAAGGATCACTCACTGTGTAACTGTACAGAGTCACTGTTTATTCAGGGTAAGGATCACTCACTGTGTAACTGTACAGAGTCACTGTTTATTCAGGGTAAGGATCACTCACTGTGTAACTGTACAGAGTCACTGTTTATTCAGGGTAAGGATCACTCACTGTGTAACTGTACAGAGTCACTGTTTATTCAGGGTAAGGATCACTCACTGTGTAACTGTACAGAGTCACTGTTTATTCAGGGTAAGGATCACTCACTGTGTAACTGTACAGAGTCACTGTTTATTCAGGGTAAGGATCACTCACTGTGTAACTGTACAGAGTCACTGTTTATTCAGGGTAAGGATCACTCACTGTGTAACTGTACAGAGTCACTGTTTATTCAGGGTAAGGATCACTCACTGTGTAACTGTACAGAGTCACTGTTTATTCAGGGTAAGGATCACTCACTGTGTAACTGTACAGAGTCACTGTTTATTCAGGGTAAGGATCACTCACTGTGTAACTGTACAGAGTCACTGTTTATTCAGGGTAAGGATCACTCACTGTGTAACTGTACAGAGTCACTGTTTATTCAGGGTAAGGATCACTCACTGTGTAACTGTACAGAGTCACTGTTTATTCAGGGTAAGGATCACTCACTGTGTAACTGTACAGAGTCACTGTTTATTCAGGGTAAGGATCACTCACTGTGTAACTGTACAGAGTCACTGTTTATTCAGGGTAAGGATCACTCACTGTGTAACTGTACAGAGTCACTGTTTATTCAGGGTAAGGATCACTCACTGTGTAACTGTACAGAGTCACTGTTTATTCAGGGTAAGGATCACTCACTGTGTAACTGTACAGAGTCACTGTTTATTCAGGGTAAGGATCACTCACTGTGTAACTGTACAGAGTCACTGTTTATTCAGGGTAAGGATCACTCACTGTGTAACTGTACAGAGTCACTGTTTATTCAGGGTAAGGATCACTCACTGTGTAACTGTACAGAGTCACTGTTTATTCAGGGTAAGGATCACTCACTGTGTAACTGTACAGAGTCACTGTTTATTCAGGGTAAGGATCACTCACTGTGTAACTGTACAGAGTCACTGTTTATTCAGGGTAAGGATCACTCACTGTGTAACTGTACAGAGTCACTGTTTATTCAGGGTAAGGATCACTCACTGTGTAACTGTACAGAGTCACTGTTTATTCAGGGTAAGGATCACTCACTGTGTAACTGTACAGAGTCACTGTTTATTCAGGGTAAGGATCACTCACTGTGTAACTGTACAGAGTCACTGTTTATTCAGGGTAAGGATCACTCACTGTGTAACTGTACAGAGTCACTGTTTATTCAGGGTAAGGATCACTCACTGTGTAACTGTACAGAGTCACTGTTTATTCAGGGTAAGGATCACTCACTGTGTAACTGTACAGAGTCACTGTTTATTCAGGGTAAGGATCACTCACTGTGTAACTGTACAGAGTCACTGTTTATTCAGGGTAAGGATCACTCACTGTGTAACTGTACAGAGTCACTGTTTATTCAGGGTAAGGATCACTCACTGTGTAACTGTACAGAGTCACTGTTTATTCAGGGTAAGGATCACTCACTGTGTAACTGTACAGAGTCACTGTTTATTCAGGGTAAGGATCACTCACTGTGTAACTGTACAGAGTCACTGTTTATTCAGGGTAAGGATCACTCACTGTGTAACTGTACAGAGTCACTGTTTATTCAGGGTAAGGATCACTCACTGTGTAACTGTACAGAGTCACTGTTTATTCAGGGTAAGGATCACTCACTGTGTAACTGTACAGAGTCACTGTTTATTCAGGGTAAGGATCACTCACTGTGTAACTGTACAGAGTCACTGTTTATTCAGGGTAAGGATCACTCACTGTGTAACTGTACAGAGTCACTGTTTATTCAGGGTAAGGATCACTCACTGTGTAACTGTACAGAGTCACTGTTTATTCAGGGTAAGGATCACTCACTGTGTAACTGTACAGAGTCACTGTTTATTCAGGGTAAGGATCACTCACTGTGTAACTGTACAGAGTCACTGTTTATTCAGGGTAAGGATCACTCACTGTGTAACTGTACAGAGTCACTGTTTATTCAGGGTAAGGATCACTCACTGTGTAACTGTACAGAGTCACTGTTTATTCAGGGTAAGGATCACTCACTGTGTAACTGTACAGAGTCACTGTTTATTCAGGGTAAGGATCACTCACTGTGTAACTGTACAGAGTCACTGTTTATTCAGGGTAAGGATCACTCACTGTGTAACTGTACAGAGTCACTGTTTATTCAGGGTAAGGATCACTCACTGTGTAACTGTACAGAGTCACTGTTTATTCAGGGTAAGGATCACTCACTGTGTAACTGTACAGAGTCACTGTTTATTCAGGGTAAGGATCACTCACTGTGTAACTGTACAGAGTCACTGTTTATTCAGGGTAAGGATCACTCACTGTGTAACTGTACAGAGTCACTGTTTATTCAGGGTAAGGATCACTCACTGTGTAACTGTACAGAGTCACTGTTTATTCAGGGTAAGGATCACTCACTGTGTAACTGTACAGAGTCACTGTTTATTCAGGGTAAGGATCACTCACTGTGTAACTGTACAGAGTCACTGTTTATTCAGGGTAAGGATCACTCACTGTGTAACTGTACAGAGTCACTGTTTATTCAGGGTAAGGATCACTCACTGTGTAACTGTACAGAGTCACTGTTTATTCAGGGTAAGGATCACTCACTGTGTAACTGTACAGAGTCACTGTTTATTCAGGGTAAGGATCACTCACTGTGTAACTGTACAGAGTCACTGTTTATTCAGGGTAAGGATCACTCACTGTGTAACTGTACAGAGTCACTGTTTATTCAGGGTAAGGATCACTCACTGTGTAACTGTACAGAGTCACTGTTTATTCAGGGTAAGGATCACTCACTGTGTAACTGTACAGAGTCACTGTTTATTCAGGGTAAGGATCACTCACTGTGTAACTGTACAGAGTCACTGTTTATTCAGGGTAAGGATCACTCACTGTGTAACTGTACAGAGTCACTGTTTATTCAGGGTAAGGATCACTCACTGTGTAACTGTACAGAGTCACTGTTTATTCAGGGTAAGGATCACTCACTGTGTAACTGTACAGAGTCACTGTTTATTCAGGGTAAGGATCACTCACTGTGTAACTGTACAGAGTCACTGTTTATTCAGGGTAAGGATCACTCACTGTGTAACTGTACAGAGTCACTGTTTATTCAGGGTAAGGATCACTCACTGTGTAACTGTACAGAGTCACTGTTTATTCAGGGTAAGGATCACTCACTGTGTAACTGTACAGAGTCACTGTTTATTCAGGGTAAGGATCACTCACTGTGTAACTGTACAGAGTCACTGTTTATTCAGGGTAAGGATCACTCACTGTGTAACTGTACAGAGTCACTGTTTATTCAGGGTAAGGATCACTCACTGTGTAACTGTACAGAGTCACTGTTTATTCAGGGTAAGGATCACTCACTGTGTAACTGTACAGAGTCACTGTTTATTCAGGGTAAGGATCACTCACTGTGTAACTGTACAGAGTCACTGTTTATTCAGGGTAAGGATCACTCACTGTGTAACTGTACAGAGTCACTGTTTATTCAGGGTAAGGATCACTCACTGTGTAACTGTACAGAGTCACTGTTTATTCAGGGTAAGGATCACTCACTGTGTAACTGTACAGAGTCACTGTTTATTCAGGGTAAGGATCACTCACTGTGTAACTGTACAGAGTCACTGTTTATTCAGGGTAAGGATCACTCACTGTGTAACTGTACAGAGTCACTGTTTATTCAGGGTAAGGATCACTCACTGTGTAACTGTACAGAGTCACTGTTTATTCAGGGTAAGGATCACTCACTGTGTAACTGTACAGAGTCACTGTTTATTCAGGGTAAGGATCACTCACTGTGTAACTGTACAGAGTCACTGTTTATTCAGGGTAAGGATCACTCACTGTGTAACTGTACAGAGTCACTGTTTATTCAGGGTAAGGATCACTCACTGTGTAACTGTACAGAGTCACTGTTTATTCAGGGTAAGGATCACTCACTGTGTAACTGTACAGAGTCACTGTTTATTCAGGGTAAGGATCACTCACTGTGTAACTGTACAGAGTCACTGTTTATTCAGGGTAAGGATCACTCACTGTGTAACTGTACAGAGTCACTGTTTATTCAGGGTAAGGATCACTCACTGTGTAACTGTACAGAGTCACTGTTTATTCAGGGTAAGGATCACTCACTGTGTAACTGTACAGAGTCACTGTTTATTCAGGGTAAGGATCACTCACTGTGTAACTGTACAGAGTCACTGTTTATTCAGGGTAAGGATCACTCACTGTGTAACTGTACAGAGTCACTGTTTATTCAGGGTAAGGATCACTCACTGTGTAACTGTACAGAGTCACTGTTTATTCAGGGTAAGGATCACTCACTGTGTAACTGTACAGAGTCACTGTTTATTCAGGGTAAGGATCACTCACTGTGTAACTGTACAGAGTCACTGTTTATTCAGGGTAAGGATCACTCACTGTGTAACTGTACAGAGTCACTGTTTATTCAGGGTAAGGATCACTCACTGTGTAACTGTACAGAGTCACTGTTTATTCAGGGTAAGGATCACTCACTGTGTAACTGTACAGAGTCACTGTTTATTCAGGGTAAGGATCACTCACTGTGTAACTGTACAGAGTCACTGTTTATTCAGGGTAAGGATCACTCACTGTGTAACTGTACAGAGTCACTGTTTATTCAGGGTAAGGATCACTCACTGTGTAACTGTACAGAGTCACTGTTTATTCAGGGTAAGGATCACTCACTGTGTAACTGTACAGAGTCACTGTTTATTCAGGGTAAGGATCACTCACTGTGTAACTGTACAGAGTCACTGTTTATTCAGGGTAAGGATCACTCACTGTGTAACTGTACAGAGTCACTGTTTATTCAGGGTAAGGATCACTCACTGTGTAACTGTACAGAGTCACTGTTTATTCAGGGTAAGGATCACTCACTGTGTAACTGTACAGAGTCACTGTTTATTCAGGGTAAGGATCACTCACTGTGTAACTGTACAGAGTCACTGTTTATTCAGGGTAAGGATCACTCACTGTGTAACTGTACAGAGTCACTGTTTATTCAGGGTAAGGATCACTCACTGTGTAACTGTACAGAGTCACTGTTTATTCAGGGTAAGGATCACTCACTGTGTAACTGTACAGAGTCACTGTTTATTCAGGGTAAGGATCACTCACTGTGTAACTGTACAGAGTCACTGTTTATTCAGGGTAAGGATCACTCACTGTGTAACTGTACAGAGTCACTGTTTATTCAGGGTAAGGATCACTCACTGTGTAACTGTACAGAGTCACTGTTTATTCAGGGTAAGGATCACTCACTGTGTAACTGTACAGAGTCACTGTTTATTCAGGGTAAGGATCACTCACTGTGTAACTGTACAGAGTCACTGTTTATTCAGGGTAAGGATCACTCACTGTGTAACTGTACAGAGTCACTGTTTATTCAGGGTAAGGATCACTCACTGTGTAACTGTACAGAGTCACTGTTTATTCAGGGTAAGGATCACTCACTGTGTAACTGTACAGAGTCACTGTTTATTCAGGGTAAGGATCACTCACTGTGTAACTGTACAGAGTCACTGTTTATTCAGGGTAAGGATCACTCACTGTGTAACTGTACAGAGTCACTGTTTATTCAGGGTAAGGATCACTCACTGTGTAACTGTACAGAGTCACTGTTTATTCAGGGTAAGGATCACTCACTGTGTAACTGTACAGAGTCACTGTTTATTCAGGGTAAGGATCACTCACTGTGTAACTGTACAGAGTCACTGTTTATTCAGGGTAAGGATCACTCACTGTGTAACTGTACAGAGTCACTGTTTATTCAGGGTAAGGATCACTCACTGTGTAACTGTACAGAGTCACTGTTTATTCAGGGTAAGGATCACTCACTGTGTAACTGTACAGAGTCACTGTTTATTCAGGGTAAGGATCACTCACTGTGTAACTGTACAGAGTCACTGTTTATTCAGGGTAAGGATCACTCACTGTGTAACTGTACAGAGTCACTGTTTATTCAGGGTAAGGATCACTCACTGTGTAACTGTACAGAGTCACTGTTTATTCAGGGTAAGGATCACTCACTGTGTAACTGTACAGAGTCACTGTTTATTCAGGGTAAGGATCACTCACTGTGTAACTGTACAGAGTCACTGTTTATTCAGGGTAAGGATCACTCACTGTGTAACTGTACAGAGTCACTGTTTATTCAGGGTAAGGATCACTCACTGTGTAACTGTACAGAGTCACTGTTTATTCAGGGTAAGGATCACTCACTGTGTAACTGTACAGAGTCACTGTTTATTCAGGGTAAGGATCACTCACTGTGTAACTGTACAGAGTCACTGTTTATTCAGGGTAAGGATCACTCACTGTGTAACTGTACAGAGTCACTGTTTATTCAGGGTAAGGATCACTCACTGTGTAACTGTACAGAGTCACTGTTTATTCAGGGTAAGGATCACTCACTGTGTAACTGTACAGAGTCACTGTTTATTCAGGGTAAGGATCACTCACTGTGTAACTGTACAGAGTCACTGTTTATTCAGGGTAAGGATCACTCACTGTGTAACTGTACAGAGTCACTGTTTATTCAGGGTAAGGATCACTCACTGTGTAACTGTACAGAGTCACTGTTTATTCAGGGTAAGGATCACTCACTGTGTAACTGTACAGAGTCACTGTTTATTCAGGGTAAGGATCACTCACTGTGTAACTGTACAGAGTCACTGTTTATTCAGGGTAAGGATCACTCACTGTGTAACTGTACAGAGTCACTGTTTATTCAGGGTAAGGATCACTCACTGTGTAACTGTACAGAGTCACTGTTTATTCAGGGTAAGGATCACTCACTGTGTAACTGTACAGAGTCACTGTTTATTCAGGGTAAGGATCACTCACTGTGTAACTGTACAGAGTCACTGTTTATTCAGGGTAAGGATCACTCACTGTGTAACTGTACAGAGTCACTGTTTATTCAGGGTAAGGATCACTCACTGTGTAACTGTACAGAGTCACTGTTTATTCAGGGTAAGGATCACTCACTGTGTAACTGTACAGAGTCACTGTTTATTCAGGGTAAGGATCACTCACTGTGTAACTGTACAGAGTCACTGTTTATTCAGGGTAAGGATCACTCACTGTGTAACTGTACAGAGTCACTGTTTATTCAGGGTAAGGATCACTCACTGTGTAACTGTACAGAGTCACTGTTTATTCAGGGTAAGGATCACTCACTGTGTAACTGTACAGAGTCACTGTTTATTCAGGGTAAGGATCACTCACTGTGTAACTGTACAGAGTCACTGTTTATTCAGGGTAAGGATCACTCACTGTGTAACTGTACAGAGTCACTGTTTATTCAGGGTAAGGATCACTCACTGTGTAACTGTACAGAGTCACTGTTTATTCAGGGTAAGGATCACTCACTGTGTAACTGTACAGAGTCACTGTTTATTCAGGGTAAGGATCACTCACTGTGTAACTGTACAGAGTCACTGTTTATTCAGGGTAAGGATCACTCACTGTGTAACTGTACAGAGTCACTGTTTATTCAGGGTAAGGATCACTCACTGTGTAACTGTACAGAGTCACTGTTTATTCAGGGTAAGGATCACTCACTGTGTAACTGTACAGAGTCACTGTTTATTCAGGGTAAGGATCACTCACTGTGTAACTGTACAGAGTCACTGTTTATTCAGGGTAAGGATCACTCACTGTGTAACTGTACAGAGTCACTGTTTATTCAGGGTAAGGATCACTCACTGTGTAACTGTACAGAGTCACTGTTTATTCAGGGTAAGGATCACTCACTGTGTAACTGTACAGAGTCACTGTTTATTCAGGGTAAGGATCACTCACTGTGTAACTGTACAGAGTCACTGTTTATTCAGGGTAAGGATCACTCACTGTGTAACTGTACAGAGTCACTGTTTATTCAGGGTAAGGATCACTCACTGTGTAACTGTACAGAGTCACTGTTTATTCAGGGTAAGGATCACTCACTGTGTAACTGTACAGAGTCACTGTTTATTCAGGGTAAGGATCACTCACTGTGTAACTGTACAGAGTCACTGTTTATTCAGGGTAAGGATCACTCACTGTGTAACTGTACAGAGTCACTGTTTATTCAGGGTAAGGATCACTCACTGTGTAACTGTACAGAGTCACTGTTTATTCAGGGTAAGGATCACTCACTGTGTAACTGTACAGAGTCACTGTTTATTCAGGGTAAGGATCACTCACTGTGTAACTGTACAGAGTCACTGTTTATTCAGGGTAAGGATCACTCACTGTGTAACTGTACAGAGTCACTGTTTATTCAGGGTAAGGATCACTCACTGTGTAACTGTACAGAGTCACTGTTTATTCAGGGTAAGGATCACTCACTGTGTAACTGTACAGAGTCACTGTTTATTCAGGGTAAGGATCACTCACTGTGTAACTGTACAGAGTCACTGTTTATTCAGGGTAAGGATCACTCACTGTGTAACTGTACAGAGTCACTGTTTATTCAGGGTAAGGATCACTCACTGTGTAACTGTACAGAGTCACTGTTTATTCAGGGTAAGGATCACTCACTGTGTAACTGTACAGAGTCACTGTTTATTCAGGGTAAGGATCACTCACTGTGTAACTGTACAGAGTCACTGTTTATTCAGGGTAAGGATCACTCACTGTGTAACTGTACAGAGTCACTGTTTATTCAGGGTAAGGATCACTCACTGTGTAACTGTACAGAGTCACTGTTTATTCAGGGTAAGGATCACTCACTGTGTAACTGTACAGAGTCACTGTTTATTCAGGGTAAGGATCACTCACTGTGTAACTGTACAGAGTCACTGTTTATTCAGGGTAAGGATCACTCACTGTGTAACTGTACAGAGTCACTGTTTATTCAGGGTAAGGATCACTCACTGTGTAACTGTACAGAGTCACTGTTTATTCAGGGTAAGGATCACTCACTGTGTAACTGTACAGAGTCACTGTTTATTCAGGGTAAGGATCACTCACTGTGTAACTGTACAGAGTCACTGTTTATTCAGGGTAAGGATCACTCACTGTGTAACTGTACAGAGTCACTGTTTATTCAGGGTAAGGATCACTCACTGTGTAACTGTACAGAGTCACTGTTTATTCAGGGTAAGGATCACTCACTGTGTAACTGTACAGAGTCACTGTTTATTCAGGGTAAGGATCACTCACTGTGTAACTGTACAGAGTCACTGTTTATTCAGGGTAAGGATCACTCACTGTGTAACTGTACAGAGTCACTGTTTATTCAGGGTAAGGATCACTCACTGTGTAACTGTACAGAGTCACTGTTTATTCAGGGTAAGGATCACTCACTGTGTAACTGTACAGAGTCACTGTTTATTCAGGGTAAGGATCACTCACTGTGTAACTGTACAGAGTCACTGTTTATTCAGGGTAAGGATCACTCACTGTGTAACTGTACAGAGTCACTGTTTATTCAGGGTAAGGATCACTCACTGTGTAACTGTACAGAGTCACTGTTTATTCAGGGTAAGGATCACTCACTGTGTAACTGTACAGAGTCACTGTTTATTCAGGGTAAGGATCACTCACTGTGTAACTGTACAGAGTCACTGTTTATTCAGGGTAAGGATCACTCACTGTGTAACTGTACAGAGTCACTGTTTATTCAGGGTAAGGATCACTCACTGTGTAACTGTACAGAGTCACTGTTTATTCAGGGTAAGGATCACTCACTGTGTAACTGTACAGAGTCACTGTTTATTCAGGGTAAGGATCACTCACTGTGTAACTGTACAGAGTCACTGTTTATTCAGGGTAAGGATCACTCACTGTGTAACTGTACAGAGTCACTGTTTATTCAGGGTAAGGATCACTCACTGTGTAACTGTACAGAGTCACTGTTTATTCAGGGTAAGGATCACTCACTGTGTAACTGTACAGAGTCACTGTTTATTCAGGGTAAGGATCACTCACTGTGTAACTGTACAGAGTCACTGTTTATTCAGGGTAAGGATCACTCACTGTGTAACTGTACAGAGTCACTGTTTATTCAGGGTAAGGATCACTCACTGTGTAACTGTACAGAGTCACTGTTTATTCAGGGTAAGGATCACTCACTGTGTAACTGTACAGAGTCACTGTTTATTCAGGGTAAGGATCACTCACTGTGTAACTGTACAGAGTCACTGTTTATTCAGGGTAAGGATCACTCACTGTGTAACTGTACAGAGTCACTGTTTATTCAGGGTAAGGATCACTCACTGTGTAACTGTACAGAGTCACTGTTTATTCAGGGTAAGGATCACTCACTGTGTAACTGTACAGAGTCACTGTTTATTCAGGGTAAGGATCACTCACTGTGTAACTGTACAGAGTCACTGTTTATTCAGGGTAAGGATCACTCACTGTGTAACTGTACAGAGTCACTGTTTATTCAGGGTAAGGATCACTCACTGTGTAACTGTACAGAGTCACTGTTTATTCAGGGTAAGGATCACTCACTGTGTAACTGTACAGAGTCACTGTTTATTCAGGGTAAGGATCACTCACTGTGTAACTGTACAGAGTCACTGTTTATTCAGGGTAAGGATCACTCACTGTGTAACTGTACAGAGTCACTGTTTATTCAGGGTAAGGATCACTCACTGTGTAACTGTACAGAGTCACTGTTTATTCAGGGTAAGGATCACTCACTGTGTAACTGTACAGAGTCACTGTTTATTCAGGGTAAGGATCACTCACTGTGTAACTGTACAGAGTCACTGTTTATTCAGGGTAAGGATCACTCACTGTGTAACTGTACAGAGTCACTGTTTATTCAGGGTAAGGATCACTCACTGTGTAACTGTACAGAGTCACTGTTTATTCAGGGTAAGGATCACTCACTGTGTAACTGTACAGAGTCACTGTTTATTCAGGGTAAGGATCACTCACTGTGTAACTGTACAGAGTCACTGTTTATTCAGGGTAAGGATCACTCACTGTGTAACTGTACAGAGTCACTGTTTATTCAGGGTAAGGATCACTCACTGTGTAACTGTACAGAGTCACTGTTTATTCAGGGTAAGGATCACTCACTGTGTAACTGTACAGAGTCACTGTTTATTCAGGGTAAGGATCACTCACTGTGTAACTGTACAGAGTCACTGTTTATTCAGGGTAAGGATCACTCACTGTGTAACTGTACAGAGTCACTGTTTATTCAGGGTAAGGATCACTCACTGTGTAACTGTACAGAGTCACTGTTTATTCAGGGTAAGGATCACTCACTGTGTAACTGTACAGAGTCACTGTTTATTCAGGGTAAGGATCACTCACTGTGTAACTGTACAGAGTCACTGTTTATTCAGGGTAAGGATCACTCACTGTGTAACTGTACAGAGTCACTGTTTATTCAGGGTAAGGATCACTCACTGTGTAACTGTACAGAGTCACTGTTTATTCAGGGTAAGGATCACTCACTGTGTAACTGTACAGAGTCACTGTTTATTCAGGGTAAGGATCACTCACTGTGTAACTGTACAGAGTCACTGTTTATTCAGGGTAAGGATCACTCACTGTGTAACTGTACAGAGTCACTGTTTATTCAGGGTAAGGATCACTCACTGTGTAACTGTACAGAGTCACTGTTTATTCAGGGTAAGGATCACTCACTGTGTAACTGTACAGAGTCACTGTTTATTCAGGGTAAGGATCACTCACTGTGTAACTGTACAGAGTCACTGTTTATTCAGGGTAAGGATCACTCACTGTGTAACTGTACAGAGTCACTGTTTATTCAGGGTAAGGATCACTCACTGTGTAACTGTACAGAGTCACTGTTTATTCAGGGTAAGGATCACTCACTGTGTAACTGTACAGAGTCACTGTTTATTCAGGGTAAGGATCACTCACTGTGTAACTGTACAGAGTCACTGTTTATTCAGGGTAAGGATCACTCACTGTGTAACTGTACAGAGTCACTGTTTATTCAGGGTAAGGATCACTCACTGTGTAACTGTACAGAGTCACTGTTTATTCAGGGTAAGGATCACTCACTGTGTAACTGTACAGAGTCACTGTTTATTCAGGGTAAGGATCACTCACTGTGTAACTGTACAGAGTCACTGTTTATTCAGGGTAAGGATCACTCACTGTGTAACTGTACAGAGTCACTGTTTATTCAGGGTAAGGATCACTCACTGTGTAACTGTACAGAGTCACTGTTTATTCAGGGTAAGGATCACTCACTGTGTAACTGTACAGAGTCACTGTTTATTCAGGGTAAGGATCACTCACTGTGTAACTGTACAGAGTCACTGTTTATTCAGGGTAAGGATCACTCACTGTGTAACTGTACAGAGTCACTGTTTATTCAGGGTAAGGATCACTCACTGTGTAACTGTACAGAGTCACTGTTTATTCAGGGTAAGGATCACTCACTGTGTAACTGTACAGAGTCACTGTTTATTCAGGGTAAGGATCACTCACTGTGTAACTGTACAGAGTCACTGTTTATTCAGGGTAAGGATCACTCACTGTGTAACTGTACAGAGTCACTGTTTATTCAGGGTAAGGATCACTCACTGTGTAACTGTACAGAGTCACTGTTTATTCAGGGTAAGGATCACTCACTGTGTAACTGTACAGAGTCACTGTTTATTCAGGGTAAGGATCACTCACTGTGTAACTGTACAGAGTCACTGTTTATTCAGGGTAAGGATCACTCACTGTGTAACTGTACAGAGTCACTGTTTATTCAGGGTAAGGATCACTCACTGTGTAACTGTACAGAGTCACTGTTTATTCAGGGTAAGGATCACTCACTGTGTAACTGTACAGAGTCACTGTTTATTCAGGGTAAGGATCACTCACTGTGTAACTGTACAGAGTCACTGTTTATTCAGGGTAAGGATCACTCACTGTGTAACTGTACAGAGTCACTGTTTATTCAGGGTAAGGATCACTCACTGTGTAACTGTACAGAGTCACTGTTTATTCAGGGTAAGGATCACTCACTGTGTAACTGTACAGAGTCACTGTTTATTCAGGGTAAGGATCACTCACTGTGTAACTGTACAGAGTCACTGTTTATTCAGGGTAAGGATCACTCACTGTGTAACTGTACAGAGTCACTGTTTATTCAGGGTAAGGATCACTCACTGTGTAACTGTACAGAGTCACTGTTTATTCAGGGTAAGGATCACTCACTGTGTAACTGTACAGAGTCACTGTTTATTCAGGGTAAGGATCACTCACTGTGTAACTGTACAGAGTCACTGTTTATTCAGGGTAAGGATCACTCACTGTGTAACTGTACAGAGTCACTGTTTATTCAGGGTAAGGATCACTCACTGTGTAACTGTACAGAGTCACTGTTTATTCAGGGTAAGGATCACTCACTGTGTAACTGTACAGAGTCACTGTTTATTCAGGGTAAGGATCACTCACTGTGTAACTGTACAGAGTCACTGTTTATTCAGGGTAAGGATCACTCACTGTGTAACTGTACAGAGTCACTGTTTATTCAGGGTAAGGATCACTCACTGTGTAACTGTACAGAGTCACTGTTTATTCAGGGTAAGGATCACTCACTGTGTAACTGTACAGAGTCACTGTTTATTCAGGGTAAGGATCACTCACTGTGTAACTGTACAGAGTCACTGTTTATTCAGGGTAAGGATCACTCACTGTGTAACTGTACAGAGTCACTGTTTATTCAGGGTAAGGATCACTCACTGTGTAACTGTACAGAGTCACTGTTTATTCAGGGTAAGGATCACTCACTGTGTAACTGTACAGAGTCACTGTTTATTCAGGGTAAGGATCACTCACTGTGTAACTGTACAGAGTCACTGTTTATTCAGGGTAAGGATCACTCACTGTGTAACTGTACAGAGTCACTGTTTATTCAGGGTAAGGATCACTCACTGTGTAACTGTACAGAGTCACTGTTTATTCAGGGTAAGGATCACTCACTGTGTAACTGTACAGAGTCACTGTTTATTCAGGGTAAGGATCACTCACTGTGTAACTGTACAGAGTCACTGTTTATTCAGGGTAAGGATCACTCACTGTGTAACTGTACAGAGTCACTGTTTATTCAGGGTAAGGATCACTCACTGTGTAACTGTACAGAGTCACTGTTTATTCAGGGTAAGGATCACTCACTGTGTAACTGTACAGAGTCACTGTTTATTCAGGGTAAGGATCACTCACTGTGTAACTGTACAGAGTCACTGTTTATTCAGGGTAAGGATCACTCACTGTGTAACTGTACAGAGTCACTGTTTATTCAGGGTAAGGATCACTCACTGTGTAACTGTACAGAGTCACTGTTTATTCAGGGTAAGGATCACTCACTGTGTAACTGTACAGAGTCACTGTTTATTCAGGGTAAGGATCACTCACTGTGTAACTGTACAGAGTCACTGTTTATTCAGGGTAAGGATCACTCACTGTGTAACTGTACAGAGTCACTGTTTATTCAGGGTAAGGATCACTCACTGTGTAACTGTACAGAGTCACTGTTTATTCAGGGTAAGGATCACTCACTGTGTAACTGTACAGAGTCACTGTTTATTCAGGGTAAGGATCACTCACTGTGTAACTGTACAGAGTCACTGTTTATTCAGGGTAAGGATCACTCACTGTGTAACTGTACAGAGTCACTGTTTATTCAGGGTAAGGATCACTCACTGTGTAACTGTACAGAGTCACTGTTTATTCAGGGTAAGGATCACTCACTGTGTAACTGTACAGAGTCACTGTTTATTCAGGGTAAGGATCACTCACTGTGTAACTGTACAGAGTCACTGTTTATTCAGGGTAAGGATCACTCACTGTGTAACTGTACAGAGTCACTGTTTATTCAGGGTAAGGATCACTCACTGTGTAACTGTACAGAGTCACTGTTTATTCAGGGTAAGGATCACTCACTGTGTAACTGTACAGAGTCACTGTTTATTCAGGGTAAGGATCACTCACTGTGTAACTGTACAGAGTCACTGTTTATTCAGGGTAAGGATCACTCACTGTGTAACTGTACAGAGTCACTGTTTATTCAGGGTAAGGATCACTCACTGTGTAACTGTACAGAGTCACTGTTTATTCAGGGTAAGGATCACTCACTGTGTAACTGTACAGAGTCACTGTTTATTCAGGGTAAGGATCACTCACTGTGTAACTGTACAGAGTCACTGTTTATTCAGGGTAAGGATCACTCACTGTGTAACTGTACAGAGTCACTGTTTATTCAGGGTAAGGATCACTCACTGTGTAACTGTACAGAGTCACTGTTTATTCAGGGTAAGGATCACTCACTGTGTAACTGTACAGAGTCACTGTTTATTCAGGGTAAGGATCACTCACTGTGTAACTGTACAGAGTCACTGTTTATTCAGGGTAAGGATCACTCACTGTGTAACTGTACAGAGTCACTGTTTATTCAGGGTAAGGATCACTCACTGTGTAACTGTACAGAGTCACTGTTTATTCAGGGTAAGGATCACTCACTGTGTAACTGTACAGAGTCACTGTTTATTCAGGGTAAGGATCACTCACTGTGTAACTGTACAGAGTCACTGTTTATTCAGGGTAAGGATCACTCACTGTGTAACTGTACAGAGTCACTGTTTATTCAGGGTAAGGATCACTCACTGTGTAACTGTACAGAGTCACTGTTTATTCAGGGTAAGGATCACTCACTGTGTAACTGTACAGAGTCACTGTTTATTCAGGGTAAGGATCACTCACTGTGTAACTGTACAGAGTCACTGTTTATTCAGGGTAAGGATCACTCACTGTGTAACTGTACAGAGTCACTGTTTATTCAGGGTAAGGATCACTCACTGTGTAACTGTACAGAGTCACTGTTTATTCAGGGTAAGGATCACTCACTGTGTAACTGTACAGAGTCACTGTTTATTCAGGGTAAGGATCACTCACTGTGTAACTGTACAGAGTCACTGTTTATTCAGGGTAAGGATCACTCACTGTGTAACTGTACAGAGTCACTGTTTATTCAGGGTAAGGATCACTCACTGTGTAACTGTACAGAGTCACTGTTTATTCAGGGTAAGGATCACTCACTGTGTAACTGTACAGAGTCACTGTTTATTCAGGGTAAGGATCACTCACTGTGTAACTGTACAGAGTCACTGTTTATTCAGGGTAAGGATCACTCACTGTGTAACTGTACAGAGTCACTGTTTATTCAGGGTAAGGATCACTCACTGTGTAACTGTACAGAGTCACTGTTTATTCAGGGTAAGGATCACTCACTGTGTAACTGTACAGAGTCACTGTTTATTCAGGGTAAGGATCACTCACTGTGTAACTGTACAGAGTCACTGTTTATTCAGGGTAAGGATCACTCACTGTGTAACTGTACAGAGTCACTGTTTATTCAGGGTAAGGATCACTCACTGTGTAACTGTACAGAGTCACTGTTTATTCAGGGTAAGGATCACTCACTGTGTAACTGTACAGAGTCACTGTTTATTCAGGGTAAGGATCACTCACTGTGTAACTGTACAGAGTCACTGTTTATTCAGGGTAAGGATCACTCACTGTGTAACTGTACAGAGTCACTGTTTATTCAGGGTAAGGATCACTCACTGTGTAACTGTACAGAGTCACTGTTTATTCAGGGTAAGGATCACTCACTGTGTAACTGTACAGAGTCACTGTTTATTCAGGGTAAGGATCACTCACTGTGTAACTGTACAGAGTCACTGTTTATTCAGGGTAAGGATCACTCACTGTGTAACTGTACAGAGTCACTGTTTATTCAGGGTAAGGATCACTCACTGTGTAACTGTACAGAGTCACTGTTTATTCAGGGTAAGGATCACTCACTGTGTAACTGTACAGAGTCACTGTTTATTCAGGGTAAGGATCACTCACTGTGTAACTGTACAGAGTCACTGTTTATTCAGGGTAAGGATCACTCACTGTGTAACTGTACAGAGTCACTGTTTATTCAGGGTAAGGATCACTCACTGTGTAACTGTACAGAGTCACTGTTTATTCAGGGTAAGGATCACTCACTGTGTAACTGTACAGAGTCACTGTTTATTCAGGGTAAGGATCACTCACTGTGTAACTGTACAGAGTCACTGTTTATTCAGGGTAAGGATCACTCACTGTGTAACTGTACAGAGTCACTGTTTATTCAGGGTAAGGATCACTCACTGTGTAACTGTACAGAGTCACTGTTTATTCAGGGGTAAGGATCACTCACTGTGTAACTGTACAGAGTCACTGTTTATTCAGGGTAAGGATCACTCACTGTGTAACTGTACAGAGTCACTGTTTATTCAGGGTAAGGATCACTCACTGTGTAACTGTACAGAGTCACTGTTTATTCAGGGTAAGGATCACTCACTGTGTAACTGTACAGAGTCACTGTTTATTCAGGGTAAGGATCACTCACTGTGTAACTGTACAGAGTCACTGTTTATTCAGGGTAAGGATCACTCACTGTGTAACTGTACAGAGTCACTGTTTATTCAGGGTAAGGATCACTCACTGTGTAACTGTACAGAGTCACTGTTTATTCAGGGTAAGGATCACTCACTGTGTAACTGTACAGAGTCACTGTTTATTCAGGGTAAGGATCACTCACTGTGTAACTGTACAGAGTCACTGTTTATTCAGGGTAAGGATCACTCACTGTGTAACTGTACAGAGTCACTGTTTATTCAGGGTAAGGATCACTCACTGTGTAACTGTACAGAGTCACTGTTTATTCAGGGTAAGGATCACTCACTGTGTAACTGTACAGAGTCACTGTTTATTCAGGGTAAGGATCACTCACTGTGTAACTGTACAGAGTCACTGTTTATTCAGGGTAAGGATCACTCACTGTGTAACTGTACAGAGTCACTGTTTATTCAGGGTAAGGATCACTCACTGTGTAACTGTACAGAGTCACTGTTTATTCAGGGTAAGGATCACTCACTGTGTAACTGTACAGAGTCACTGTTTATTCAGGGTAAGGATCACTCACTGTGTAACTGTACAGAGTCACTGTTTATTCAGGGTAAGGATCACTCACTGTGTAACTGTACAGAGTCACTGTTTATTCAGGGTAAGGATCACTCACTGTGTAACTGTACAGAGTCACTGTTTATTCAGGGTAAGGATCACTCACTGTGTAACTGTACAGAGTCACTGTTTATTCAGGGTAAGGATCACTCACTGTGTAACTGTACAGAGTCACTGTTTATTCAGGGTAAGGATCACTCACTGTGTAACTGTACAGAGTCACTGTTTATTCAGGGTAAGGATCACTCACTGTGTAACTGTACAGAGTCACTGTTTATTCAGGGTAAGGATCACTCACTGTGTAACTGTACAGAGTCACTGTTTATTCAGGGTAAGGATCACTCACTGTGTAACTGTACAGAGTCACTGTTTATTCAGGGTAAGGATCACTCACTGTGTAACTGTACAGAGTCACTGTTTATTCAGGGTAAGGATCACTCACTGTGTAACTGTACAGAGTCACTGTTTATTCAGGGTAAGGATCACTCACTGTGTAACTGTACAGAGTCACTGTTTATTCAGGGTAAGGATCACTCACTGTGTAACTGTACAGAGTCACTGTTTATTCAGGGTAAGGATCACTCACTGTGTAACTGTACAGAGTCACTGTTTATTCAGGGTAAGGATCACTCACTGTGTAACTGTACAGAGTCACTGTTTATTCAGGGTAAGGATCACTCACTGTGTAACTGTACAGAGTCACTGTTTATTCAGGGTAAGGATCACTCACTGTGTAACTGTACAGAGTCACTGTTTATTCAGGGTAAGGATCACTCACTGTGTAACTGTACAGAGTCACTGTTTATTCAGGGTAAGGATCACTCACTGTGTAACTGTACAGAGTCACTGTTTATTCAGGGTAAGGATCACTCACTGTGTAACTGTACAGAGTCACTGTTTATTCAGGGTAAGGATCACTCACTGTGTAACTGTACAGAGTCACTGTTTATTCAGGGTAAGGATCACTCACTGTGTAACTGTACAGAGTCACTGTTTATTCAGGGTAAGGATCACTCACTGTGTAACTGTACAGAGTCACTGTTTATTCAGGGTAAGGATCACTCACTGTGTAACTGTACAGAGTCACTGTTTATTCAGGGTAAGGATCACTCACTGTGTAACTGTACAGAGTCACTGTTTATTCAGGGTAAGGATCACTCACTGTGTAACTGTACAGAGTCACTGTTTATTCAGGGTAAGGATCACTCACTGTGTAACTGTACAGAGTCACTGTTTATTCAGGGTAAGGATCACTCACTGTGTAACTGTACAGAGTCACTGTTTATTCAGGGTAAGGATCACTCACTGTGTAACTGTACAGAGTCACTGTTTATTCAGGGTAAGGATCACTCACTGTGTAACTGTACAGAGTCACTGTTTATTCAGGGTAAGGATCACTCACTGTGTAACTGTACAGAGTCACTGTTTATTCAGGGTAAGGATCACTCACTGTGTAACTGTACAGAGTCACTGTTTATTCAGGGTAAGGATCACTCACTGTGTAACTGTACAGAGTCACTGTTTATTCAGGGTAAGGATCACTCACTGTGTAACTGTACAGAGTCACTGTTTATTCAGGGTAAGGATCACTCACTGTGTAACTGTACAGAGTCACTGTTTATTCAGGGTAAGGATCACTCACTGTGTAACTGTACAGAGTCACTGTTTATTCAGGGTAAGGATCACTCACTGTGTAACTGTACAGAGTCACTGTTTATTCAGGGTAAGGATCACTCACTGTGTAACTGTACAGAGTCACTGTTTATTCAGGGTAAGGATCACTCACTGTGTAACTGTACAGAGTCACTGTTTATTCAGGGTAAGGATCACTCACTGTGTAACTGTACAGAGTCACTGTTTATTCAGGGTAAGGATCACTCACTGTGTAACTGTACAGAGTCACTGTTTATTCAGGGTAAGGATCACTCACTGTGTAACTGTACAGAGTCACTGTTTATTCAGGGTAAGGATCACTCACTGTGTAACTGTACAGAGTCACTGTTTATTCAGGGTAAGGATCACTCACTGTGTAACTGTACAGAGTCACTGTTTATTCAGGGTAAGGATCACTCACTGTGTAACTGTACAGAGTCACTGTTTATTCAGGGTAAGGATCACTCACTGTGTAACTGTACAGAGTCACTGTTTATTCAGGGTAAGGATCACTCACTGTGTAACTGTACAGAGTCACTGTTTATTCAGGGTAAGGATCACTCACTGTGTAACTGTACAGAGTCACTGTTTATTCAGGGTAAGGATCACTCACTGTGTAACTGTACAGAGTCACTGTTTATTCAGGGTAAGGATCACTCACTGTGTAACTGTACAGAGTCACTGTTTATTCAGGGTAAGGATCACTCACTGTGTAACTGTACAGAGTCACTGTTTATTCAGGGTAAGGATCACTCACTGTGTAACTGTACAGAGTCACTGTTTATTCAGGGTAAGGATCACTCACTGTGTAACTGTACAGAGTCACTGTTTATTCAGGGTAAGGATCACTCACTGTGTAACTGTACAGAGTCACTGTTTATTCAGGGTAAGGATCACTCACTGTGTAACTGTACAGAGTCACTGTTTATTCAGGGTAAGGATCACTCACTGTGTAACTGTACAGAGTCACTGTTTATTCAGGGTAAGGATCACTCACTGTGTAACTGTACAGAGTCACTGTTTATTCAGGGTAAGGATCACTCACTGTGTAACTGTACAGAGTCACTGTTTATTCAGGGTAAGGATCACTCACTGTGTAACTGTACAGAGTCACTGTTTATTCAGGGTAAGGATCACTCACTGTGTAACTGTACAGAGTCACTGTTTATTCAGGGTAAGGATCACTCACTGTGTAACTGTACAGAGTCACTGTTTATTCAGGGTAAGGATCACTCACTGTGTAACTGTACAGAGTCACTGTTTATTCAGGGTAAGGATCACTCACTGTGTAACTGTACAGAGTCACTGTTTATTCAGGGTAAGGATCACTCACTGTGTAACTGTACAGAGTCACTGTTTATTCAGGGTAAGGATCACTCACTGTGTAACTGTACAGAGTCACTGTTTATTCAGGGTAAGGATCACTCACTGTGTAACTGTACAGAGTCACTGTTTATTCAGGGTAAGGATCACTCACTGTGTAACTGTACAGAGTCACTGTTTATTCAGGGTAAGGATCACTCACTGTGTAACTGTACAGAGTCACTGTTTATTCAGGGTAAGGATCACTCACTGTGTAACTGTACAGAGTCACTGTTTATTCAGGGTAAGGATCACTCACTGTGTAACTGTACAGAGTCACTGTTTATTCAGGGTAAGGATCACTCACTGTGTAACTGTACAGAGTCACTGTTTATTCAGGGTAAGGATCACTCACTGTGTAACTGTACAGAGTCACTGTTTATTCAGGGTAAGGATCACTCACTGTGTAACTGTACAGAGTCACTGTTTATTCAGGGTAAGGATCACTCACTGTGTAACTGTACAGAGTCACTGTTTATTCAGGGTAAGGATCACTCACTGTGTAACTGTACAGAGTCACTGTTTATTCAGGGTAAGGATCACTCACTGTGTAACTGTACAGAGTCACTGTTTATTCAGGGTAAGGATCACTCACTGTGTAACTGTACAGAGTCACTGTTTATTCAGGGTAAGGATCACTCACTGTGTAACTGTACAGAGTCACTGTTTATTCAGGGTAAGGATCACTCACTGTGTAACTGTACAGAGTCACTGTTTATTCAGGGTAAGGATCACTCACTGTGTAACTGTACAGAGTCACTGTTTATTCAGGGTAAGGATCACTCACTGTGTAACTGTACAGAGTCACTGTTTATTCAGGGTAAGGATCACTCACTGTGTAACTGTACAGAGTCACTGTTTATTCAGGGTAAGGATCACTCACTGTGTAACTGTACAGAGTCACTGTTTATTCAGGGTAAGGATCACTCACTGTGTAACTGTACAGAGTCACTGTTTATTCAGGGTAAGGATCACTCACTGTGTAACTGTACAGAGTCACTGTTTATTCAGGGTAAGGATCACTCACTGTGTAACTGTACAGAGTCACTGTTTATTCAGGGTAAGGATCACTCACTGTGTAACTGTACAGAGTCACTGTTTATTCAGGGTAAGGATCACTCACTGTGTAACTGTACAGAGTCACTGTTTATTCAGGGTAAGGATCACTCACTGTGTAACTGTACAGAGTCACTGTTTATTCAGGGTAAGGATCACTCACTGTGTAACTGTACAGAGTCACTGTTTATTCAGGGTAAGGATCACTCACTGTGTAACTGTACAGAGTCACTGTTTATTCAGGGTAAGGATCACTCACTGTGTAACTGTACAGAGTCACTGTTTATTCAGGGTAAGGATCACTCACTGTGTAACTGTACAGAGTCACTGTTTATTCAGGGTAAGGATCACTCACTGTGTAACTGTACAGAGTCACTGTTTATTCAGGGTAAGGATCACTCACTGTGTAACTGTACAGAGTCACTGTTTATTCAGGGTAAGGATCACTCACTGTGTAACTGTACAGAGTCACTGTTTATTCAGGGTAAGGATCACTCACTGTGTAACTGTACAGAGTCACTGTTTATTCAGGGTAAGGATCACTCACTGTGTAACTGTACAGAGTCACTGTTTATTCAGGGTAAGGATCACTCACTGTGTAACTGTACAGAGTCACTGTTTATTCAGGGTAAGGATCACTCACTGTGTAACTGTACAGAGTCACTGTTTATTCAGGGTAAGGATCACTCACTGTGTAACTGTACAGAGTCACTGTTTATTCAGGGTAAGGATCACTCACTGTGTAACTGTACAGAGTCACTGTTTATTCAGGGTAAGGATCACTCACTGTGTAACTGTACAGAGTCACTGTTTATTCAGGGTAAGGATCACTCACTGTGTAACTGTACAGAGTCACTGTTTATTCAGGGTAAGGATCACTCACTGTGTAACTGTACAGAGTCACTGTTTATTCAGGGTAAGGATCACTCACTGTGTAACTGTACAGAGTCACTGTTTATTCAGGGTAAGGATCACTCACTGTGTAACTGTACAGAGTCACTGTTTATTCAGGGTAAGGATCACTCACTGTGTAACTGTACAGAGTCACTGTTTATTCAGGGTAAGGATCACTCACTGTGTAACTGTACAGAGTCACTGTTTATTCAGGGTAAGGATCACTCACTGTGTAACTGTACAGAGTCACTGTTTATTCAGGGTAAGGATCACTCACTGTGTAACTGTACAGAGTCACTGTTTATTCAGGGTAAGGATCACTCACTGTGTAACTGTACAGAGTCACTGTTTATTCAGGGTAAGGATCACTCACTGTGTAACTGTACAGAGTCACTGTTTATTCAGGGTAAGGATCACTCACTGTGTAACTGTACAGAGTCACTGTTTATTCAGGGTAAGGATCACTCACTGTGTAACTGTACAGAGTCACTGTTTATTCAGGGTAAGGATCACTCACTGTGTAACTGTACAGAGTCACTGTTTATTCAGGGTAAGGATCACTCACTGTGTAACTGTACAGAGTCACTGTTTATTCAGGGTAAGGATCACTCACTGTGTAACTGTACAGAGTCACTGTTTATTCAGGGTAAGGATCACTCACTGTGTAACTGTACAGAGTCACTGTTTATTCAGGGTAAGGATCACTCACTGTGTAACTGTACAGAGTCACTGTTTATTCAGGGTAAGGATCACTCACTGTGTAACTGTACAGAGTCACTGTTTATTCAGGGTAAGGATCACTCACTGTGTAACTGTACAGAGTCACTGTTTATTCAGGGTAAGGATCACTCACTGTGTAACTGTACAGAGTCACTGTTTATTCAGGGTAAGGATCACTCACTGTGTAACTGTACAGAGTCACTGTTTATTCAGGGTAAGGATCACTCACTGTGTAACTGTACAGAGTCACTGTTTATTCAGGGTAAGGATCACTCACTGTGTAACTGTACAGAGTCACTGTTTATTCAGGGTAAGGATCACTCACTGTGTAACTGTACAGAGTCACTGTTTATTCAGGGTAAGGATCACTCACTGTGTAACTGTACAGAGTCACTGTTTATTCAGGGTAAGGATCACTCACTGTGTAACTGTACAGAGTCACTGTTTATTCAGGGTAAGGATCACTCACTGTGTAACTGTACAGAGTCACTGTTTATTCAGGGTAAGGATCACTCACTGTGTAACTGTACAGAGTCACTGTTTATTCAGGGTAAGGATCACTCACTGTGTAACTGTACAGAGTCACTGTTTATTCAGGGTAAGGATCACTCACTGTGTAACTGTACAGAGTCACTGTTTATTCAGGGTAAGGATCACTCACTGTGTAACTGTACAGAGTCACTGTTTATTCAGGGTAAGGATCACTCACTGTGTAACTGTACAGAGTCACTGTTTATTCAGGGTAAGGATCACTCACTGTGTAACTGTACAGAGTCACTGTTTATTCAGGGTAAGGATCACTCACTGTGTAACTGTACAGAGTCACTGTTTATTCAGGGTAAGGATCACTCACTGTGTAACTGTACAGAGTCACTGTTTATTCAGGGTAAGGATCACTCACTGTGTAACTGTACAGAGTCACTGTTTATTCAGGGTAAGGATCACTCACTGTGTAACTGTACAGAGTCACTGTTTATTCAGGGTAAGGATCACTCACTGTGTAACTGTACAGAGTCACTGTTTATTCAGGGTAAGGATCACTCACTGTGTAACTGTACAGAGTCACTGTTTATTCAGGGTAAGGATCACTCACTGTGTAACTGTACAGAGTCACTGTTTATTCAGGGTAAGGATCACTCACTGTGTAACTGTACAGAGTCACTGTTTATTCAGGGTAAGGATCACTCACTGTGTAACTGTACAGAGTCACTGTTTATTCAGGGTAAGGATCACTCACTGTGTAACTGTACAGAGTCACTGTTTATTCAGGGTAAGGATCACTCACTGTGTAACTGTACAGAGTCACTGTTTATTCAGGGTAAGGATCACTCACTGTGTAACTGTACAGAGTCACTGTTTATTCAGGGTAAGGATCACTCACTGTGTAACTGTACAGAGTCACTGTTTATTCAGGGTAAGGATCACTCACTGTGTAACTGTACAGAGTCACTGTTTATTCAGGGTAAGGATCACTCACTGTGTAACTGTACAGAGTCACTGTTTATTCAGGGTAAGGATCACTCACTGTGTAACTGTACAGAGTCACTGTTTATTCAGGGTAAGGATCACTCACTGTGTAACTGTACAGAGTCACTGTTTATTCAGGGTAAGGATCACTCACTGTGTAACTGTACAGAGTCACTGTTTATTCAGGGTAAGGATCACTCACTGTGTAACTGTACAGAGTCACTGTTTATTCAGGGTAAGGATCACTCACTGTGTAACTGTACAGAGTCACTGTTTATTCAGGGTAAGGATCACTCACTGTGTAACTGTACAGAGTCACTGTTTATTCAGGGTAAGGATCACTCACTGTGTAACTGTACAGAGTCACTGTTTATTCAGGGTAAGGATCACTCACTGTGTAACTGTACAGAGTCACTGTTTATTCAGGGTAAGGATCACTCACTGTGTAACTGTACAGAGTCACTGTTTATTCAGGGTAAGGATCACTCACTGTGTAACTGTACAGAGTCACTGTTTATTCAGGGTAAGGATCACTCACTGTGTAACTGTACAGAGTCACTGTTTATTCAGGGTAAGGATCACTCACTGTGTAACTGTACAGAGTCACTGTTTATTCAGGGTAAGGATCACTCACTGTGTAACTGTACAGAGTCACTGTTTATTCAGGGTAAGGATCACTCACTGTGTAACTGTACAGAGTCACTGTTTATTCAGGGTAAGGATCACTCACTGTGTAACTGTACAGAGTCACTGTTTATTCAGGGTAAGGATCACTCACTGTGTAACTGTACAGAGTCACTGTTTATTCAGGGTAAGGATCACTCACTGTGTAACTGTACAGAGTCACTGTTTATTCAGGGTAAGGATCACTCACTGTGTAACTGTACAGAGTCACTGTTTATTCAGGGTAAGGATCACTCACTGTGTAACTGTACAGAGTCACTGTTTATTCAGGGTAAGGATCACTCACTGTGTAACTGTACAGAGTCACTGTTTATTCAGGGTAAGGATCACTCACTGTGTAACTGTACAGAGTCACTGTTTATTCAGGGTAAGGATCACTCACTGTGTAACTGTACAGAGTCACTGTTTATTCAGGGTAAGGATCACTCACTGTGTAACTGTACAGAGTCACTGTTTATTCAGGGTAAGGATCACTCACTGTGTAACTGTACAGAGTCACTGTTTATTCAGGGTAAGGATCACTCACTGTGTAACTGTACAGAGTCACTGTTTATTCAGGGTAAGGATCACTCACTGTGTAACTGTACAGAGTCACTGTTTATTCAGGGTAAGGATCACTCACTGTGTAACTGTACAGAGTCACTGTTTATTCAGGGTAAGGATCACTCACTGTGTAACTGTACAGAGTCACTGTTTATTCAGGGTAAGGATCACTCACTGTGTAACTGTACAGAGTCACTGTTTATTCAGGGTAAGGATCACTCACTGTGTAACTGTACAGAGTCACTGTTTATTCAGGGTAAGGATCACTCACTGTGTAACTGTACAGAGTCACTGTTTATTCAGGGTAAGGATCACTCACTGTGTAACTGTACAGAGTCACTGTTTATTCAGGGTAAGGATCACTCACTGTGTAACTGTACAGAGTCACTGTTTATTCAGGGTAAGGATCACTCACTGTGTAACTGTACAGAGTCACTGTTTATTCAGGGTAAGGATCACTCACTGTGTAACTGTACAGAGTCACTGTTTATTCAGGGTAAGGATCACTCACTGTGTAACTGTACAGAGTCACTGTTTATTCAGGGTAAGGATCACTCACTGTGTAACTGTACAGAGTCACTGTTTATTCAGGGTAAGGATCACTCACTGTGTAACTGTACAGAGTCACTGTTTATTCAGGGTAAGGATCACTCACTGTGTAACTGTACAGAGTCACTGTTTATTCAGGGTAAGGATCACTCACTGTGTAACTGTACAGAGTCACTGTTTATTCAGGGTAAGGATCACTCACTGTGTAACTGTACAGAGTCACTGTTTATTCAGGGTAAGGATCACTCACTGTGTAACTGTACAGAGTCACTGTTTATTCAGGGTAAGGATCACTCACTGTGTAACTGTACAGAGTCACTGTTTATTCAGGGTAAGGATCACTCACTGTGTAACTGTACAGAGTCACTGTTTATTCAGGGTAAGGATCACTCACTGTGTAACTGTACAGAGTCACTGTTTATTCAGGGTAAGGATCACTCACTGTGTAACTGTACAGAGTCACTGTTTATTCAGGGTAAGGATCACTCACTGTGTAACTGTACAGAGTCACTGTTTATTCAGGGTAAGGATCACTCACTGTGTAACTGTACAGAGTCACTGTTTATTCAGGGTAAGGATCACTCACTGTGTAACTGTACAGAGTCACTGTTTATTCAGGGTAAGGATCACTCACTGTGTAACTGTACAGAGTCACTGTTTATTCAGGGTAAGGATCACTCACTGTGTAACTGTACAGAGTCACTGTTTATTCAGGGTAAGGATCACTCACTGTGTAACTGTACAGAGTCACTGTTTATTCAGGGTAAGGATCACTCACTGTGTAACTGTACAGAGTCACTGTTTATTCAGGGTAAGGATCACTCACTGTGTAACTGTACAGAGTCACTGTTTATTCAGGGTAAGGATCACTCACTGTGTAACTGTACAGAGTCACTGTTTATTCAGGGTAAGGATCACTCACTGTGTAACTGTACAGAGTCACTGTTTATTCAGGGTAAGGATCACTCACTGTGTAACTGTACAGAGTCACTGTTTATTCAGGGTAAGGATCACTCACTGTGTAACTGTACAGAGTCACTGTTTATTCAGGGTAAGGATCACTCACTGTGTAACTGTACAGAGTCACTGTTTATTCAGGGTAAGGATCACTCACTGTGTAACTGTACAGAGTCACTGTTTATTCAGGGTAAGGATCACTCACTGTGTAACTGTACAGAGTCACTGTTTATTCAGGGTAAGGATCACTCACTGTGTAACTGTACAGAGTCACTGTTTATTCAGGGTAAGGATCACTCACTGTGTAACTGTACAGAGTCACTGTTTATTCAGGGTAAGGATCACTCACTGTGTAACTGTACAGAGTCACTGTTTATTCAGGGTAAGGATCACTCACTGTGTAACTGTACAGAGTCACTGTTTATTCAGGGTAAGGATCACTCACTGTGTAACTGTACAGAGTCACTGTTTATTCAGGGTAAGGATCACTCACTGTGTAACTGTACAGAGTCACTGTTTATTCAGGGTAAGGATCACTCACTGTGTAACTGTACAGAGTCACTGTTTATTCAGGGTAAGGATCACTCACTGTGTAACTGTACAGAGTCACTGTTTATTCAGGGTAAGGATCACTCACTGTGTAACTGTACAGAGTCACTGTTTATTCAGGGTAAGGATCACTCACTGTGTAACTGTACAGAGTCACTGTTTATTCAGGGTAAGGATCACTCACTGTGTAACTGTACAGAGTCACTGTTTATTCAGGGTAAGGATCACTCACTGTGTAACTGTACAGAGTCACTGTTTATTCAGGGTAAGGATCACTCACTGTGTAACTGTACAGAGTCACTGTTTATTCAGGGTAAGGATCACTCACTGTGTAACTGTACAGAGTCACTGTTTATTCAGGGTAAGGATCACTCACTGTGTAACTGTACAGAGTCACTGTTTATTCAGGGTAAGGATCACTCACTGTGTAACTGTACAGAGTCACTGTTTATTCAGGGTAAGGATCACTCACTGTGTAACTGTACAGAGTCACTGTTTATTCAGGGTAAGGATCACTCACTGTGTAACTGTACAGAGTCACTGTTTATTCAGGGTAAGGATCACTCACTGTGTAACTGTACAGAGTCACTGTTTATTCAGGGTAAGGATCACTCACTGTGTAACTGTACAGAGTCACTGTTTATTCAGGGTAAGGATCACTCACTGTGTAACTGTACAGAGTCACTGTTTATTCAGGGTAAGGATCACTCACTGTGTAACTGTACAGAGTCACTGTTTATTCAGGGTAAGGATCACTCACTGTGTAACTGTACAGAGTCACTGTTTATTCAGGGTAAGGATCACTCACTGTGTAACTGTACAGAGTCACTGTTTATTCAGGGTAAGGATCACTCACTGTGTAACTGTACAGAGTCACTGTTTATTCAGGGTAAGGATCACTCACTGTGTAACTGTACAGAGTCACTGTTTATTCAGGGTAAGGATCACTCACTGTGTAACTGTACAGAGTCACTGTTTATTCAGGGTAAGGATCACTCACTGTGTAACTGTACAGAGTCACTGTTTATTCAGGGTAAGGATCACTCACTGTGTAACTGTACAGAGTCACTGTTTATTCAGGGTAAGGATCACTCACTGTGTAACTGTACAGAGTCACTGTTTATTCAGGGTAAGGATCACTCACTGTGTAACTGTACAGAGTCACTGTTTATTCAGGGTAAGGATCACTCACTGTGTAACTGTACAGAGTCACTGTTTATTCAGGGTAAGGATCACTCACTGTGTAACTGTACAGAGTCACTGTTTATTCAGGGTAAGGATCACTCACTGTGTAACTGTACAGAGTCACTGTTTATTCAGGGTAAGGATCACTCACTGTGTAACTGTACAGAGTCACTGTTTATTCAGGGTAAGGATCACTCACTGTGTAACTGTACAGAGTCACTGTTTATTCAGGGTAAGGATCACTCACTGTGTAACTGTACAGAGTCACTGTTTATTCAGGGTAAGGATCACTCACTGTGTAACTGTACAGAGTCACTGTTTATTCAGGGTAAGGATCACTCACTGTGTAACTGTACAGAGTCACTGTTTATTCAGGGTAAGGATCACTCACTGTGTAACTGTACAGAGTCACTGTTTATTCAGGGTAAGGATCACTCACTGTGTAACTGTACAGAGTCACTGTTTATTCAGGGTAAGGATCACTCACTGTGTAACTGTACAGAGTCACTGTTTATTCAGGGTAAGGATCACTCACTGTGTAACTGTACAGAGTCACTGTTTATTCAGGGTAAGGATCACTCACTGTGTAACTGTACAGAGTCACTGTTTATTCAGGGTAAGGATCACTCACTGTGTAACTGTACAGAGTCACTGTTTATTCAGGGTAAGGATCACTCACTGTGTAACTGTACAGAGTCACTGTTTATTCAGGGTAAGGATCACTCACTGTGTAACTGTACAGAGTCACTGTTTATTCAGGGTAAGGATCACTCACTGTGTAACTGTACAGAGTCACTGTTTATTCAGGGTAAGGATCACTCACTGTGTAACTGTACAGAGTCACTGTTTATTCAGGGTAAGGATCACTCACTGTGTAACTGTACAGAGTCACTGTTTATTCAGGGTAAGGATCACTCACTGTGTAACTGTACAGAGTCACTGTTTATTCAGGGTAAGGATCACTCACTGTGTAACTGTACAGAGTCACTGTTTATTCAGGGTAAGGATCACTCACTGTGTAACTGTACAGAGTCACTGTTTATTCAGGGTAAGGATCACTCACTGTGTAACTGTACAGAGTCACTGTTTATTCAGGGTAAGGATCACTCACTGTGTAACTGTACAGAGTCACTGTTTATTCAGGGTAAGGATCACTCACTGTGTAACTGTACAGAGTCACTGTTTATTCAGGGTAAGGATCACTCACTGTGTAACTGTACAGAGTCACTGTTTATTCAGGGTAAGGATCACTCACTGTGTAACTGTACAGAGTCACTGTTTATTCAGGGTAAGGATCACTCACTGTGTAACTGTACAGAGTCACTGTTTATTCAGGGTAAGGATCACTCACTGTGTAACTGTACAGAGTCACTGTTTATTCAGGGTAAGGATCACTCACTGTGTAACTGTACAGAGTCACTGTTTATTCAGGGTAAGGATCACTCACTGTGTAACTGTACAGAGTCACTGTTTATTCAGGGTAAGGATCACTCACTGTGTAACTGTACAGAGTCACTGTTTATTCAGGGTAAGGATCACTCACTGTGTAACTGTACAGAGTCACTGTTTATTCAGGGTAAGGATCACTCACTGTGTAACTGTACAGAGTCACTGTTTATTCAGGGTAAGGATCACTCACTGTGTAACTGTACAGAGTCACTGTTTATTCAGGGTAAGGATCACTCACTGTGTAACTGTACAGAGTCACTGTTTATTCAGGGTAAGGATCACTCACTGTGTAACTGTACAGAGTCACTGTTTATTCAGGGTAAGGATCACTCACTGTGTAACTGTACAGAGTCACTGTTTATTCAGGGTAAGGATCACTCACTGTGTAACTGTACAGAGTCACTGTTTATTCAGGGTAAGGATCACTCACTGTGTAACTGTACAGAGTCACTGTTTATTCAGGGTAAGGATCACTCACTGTGTAACTGTACAGAGTCACTGTTTATTCAGGGTAAGGATCACTCACTGTGTAACTGTACAGAGTCACTGTTTATTCAGGGTAAGGATCACTCACTGTGTAACTGTACAGAGTCACTGTTTATTCAGGGTAAGGATCACTCACTGTGTAACTGTACAGAGTCACTGTTTATTCAGGGTAAGGATCACTCACTGTGTAACTGTACAGAGTCACTGTTTATTCAGGGTAAGGATCACTCACTGTGTAACTGTACAGAGTCACTGTTTATTCAGGGTAAGGATCACTCACTGTGTAACTGTACAGAGTCACTGTTTATTCAGGGTAAGGATCACTCACTGTGTAACTGTACAGAGTCACTGTTTATTCAGGGTAAGGATCACTCACTGTGTAACTGTACAGAGTCACTGTTTATTCAGGGTAAGGATCACTCACTGTGTAACTGTACAGAGTCACTGTTTATTCAGGGTAAGGATCACTCACTGTGTAACTGTACAGAGTCACTGTTTATTCAGGGTAAGGATCACTCACTGTGTAACTGTACAGAGTCACTGTTTATTCAGGGTAAGGATCACTCACTGTGTAACTGTACAGAGTCACTGTTTATTCAGGGTAAGGATCACTCACTGTGTAACTGTACAGAGTCACTGTTTATTCAGGGTAAGGATCACTCACTGTGTAACTGTACAGAGTCACTGTTTATTCAGGGTAAGGATCACTCACTGTGTAACTGTACAGAGTCACTGTTTATTCAGGGTAAGGATCACTCACTGTGTAACTGTACAGAGTCACTGTTTATTCAGGGTAAGGATCACTCACTGTGTAACTGTACAGAGTCACTGTTTATTCAGGGTAAGGATCACTCACTGTGTAACTGTACAGAGTCACTGTTTATTCAGGGTAAGGATCACTCACTGTGTAACTGTACAGAGTCACTGTTTATTCAGGGTAAGGATCACTCACTGTGTAACTGTACAGAGTCACTGTTTATTCAGGGTAAGGATCACTCACTGTGTAACTGTACAGAGTCACTGTTTATTCAGGGTAAGGATCACTCACTGTGTAACTGTACAGAGTCACTGTTTATTCAGGGTAAGGATCACTCACTGTGTAACTGTACAGAGTCACTGTTTATTCAGGGTAAGGATCACTCACTGTGTAACTGTACAGAGTCACTGTTTATTCAGGGTAAGGATCACTCACTGTGTAACTGTACAGAGTCACTGTTTATTCAGGGTAAGGATCACTCACTGTGTAACTGTACAGAGTCACTGTTTATTCAGGGTAAGGATCACTCACTGTGTAACTGTACAGAGTCACTGTTTATTCAGGGTAAGGATCACTCACTGTGTAACTGTACAGAGTCACTGTTTATTCAGGGTAAGGATCACTCACTGTGTAACTGTACAGAGTCACTGTTTATTCAGGGTAAGGATCACTCACTGTGTAACTGTACAGAGTCACTGTTTATTCAGGGTAAGGATCACTCACTGTGTAACTGTACAGAGTCACTGTTTATTCAGGGTAAGGATCACTCACTGTGTAACTGTACAGAGTCACTGTTTATTCAGGGTAAGGATCACTCACTGTGTAACTGTACAGAGTCACTGTTTATTCAGGGTAAGGATCACTCACTGTGTAACTGTACAGAGTCACTGTTTATTCAGGGTAAGGATCACTCACTGTGTAACTGTACAGAGTCACTGTTTATTCAGGGTAAGGATCACTCACTGTGTAACTGTACAGAGTCACTGTTTATTCAGGGTAAGGATCACTCACTGTGTAACTGTACAGAGTCACTGTTTATTCAGGGTAAGGATCACTCACTGTGTAACTGTACAGAGTCACTGTTTATTCAGGGTAAGGATCACTCACTGTGTAACTGTACAGAGTCACTGTTTATTCAGGGTAAGGATCACTCACTGTGTAACTGTACAGAGTCACTGTTTATTCAGGGTAAGGATCACTCACTGTGTAACTGTACAGAGTCACTGTTTATTCAGGGTAAGGATCACTCACTGTGTAACTGTACAGAGTCACTGTTTATTCAGGGGTAAGGATCACTCACTGTGTAACTGTACAGAGTCACTGTTTATTCAGGGTAAGGATCACTCACTGTGTAACTGTACAGAGTCACTGTTTATTCAGGGTAAGGATCACTCACTGTGTAACTGTACAGAGTCACTGTTTATTCAGGGTAAGGATCACTCACTGTGTAACTGTACAGAGTCACTGTTTATTCAGGGTAAGGATCACTCACTGTGTAACTGTACAGAGTCACTGTTTATTCAGGGTAAGGATCACTCACTGTGTAACTGTACAGAGTCACTGTTTATTCAGGGTAAGGATCACTCACTGTGTAACTGTACAGAGTCACTGTTTATTCAGGGTAAGGATCACTCACTGTGTAACTGTACAGAGTCACTGTTTATTCAGGGTAAGGATCACTCACTGTGTAACTGTACAGAGTCACTGTTTATTCAGGGTAAGGATCACTCACTGTGTAACTGTACAGAGTCACTGTTTATTCAGGGTAAGGATCACTCACTGTGTAACTGTACAGAGTCACTGTTTATTCAGGGTAAGGATCACTCACTGTGTAACTGTACAGAGTCACTGTTTATTCAGGGTAAGGATCACTCACTGTGTAACTGTACAGAGTCACTGTTTATTCAGGGTAAGGATCACTCACTGTGTAACTGTACAGAGTCACTGTTTATTCAGGGTAAGGATCACTCACTGTGTAACTGTACAGAGTCACTGTTTATTCAGGGTAAGGATCACTCACTGTGTAACTGTACAGAGTCACTGTTTATTCAGGGTAAGGATCACTCACTGTGTAACTGTACAGAGTCACTGTTTATTCAGGGTAAGGATCACTCACTGTGTAACTGTACAGAGTCACTGTTTATTCAGGGTAAGGATCACTCACTGTGTAACTGTACAGAGTCACTGTTTATTCAGGGTAAGGATCACTCACTGTGTAACTGTACAGAGTCACTGTTTATTCAGGGTAAGGATCACTCACTGTGTAACTGTACAGAGTCACTGTTTATTCAGGGTAAGGATCACTCACTGTGTAACTGTACAGAGTCACTGTTTATTCAGGGTAAGGATCACTCACTGTGTAACTGTACAGAGTCACTGTTTATTCAGGGTAAGGATCACTCACTGTGTAACTGTACAGAGTCACTGTTTATTCAGGGTAAGGATCACTCACTGTGTAACTGTACAGAGTCACTGTTTATTCAGGGTAAGGATCACTCACTGTGTAACTGTACAGAGTCACTGTTTATTCAGGGTAAGGATCACTCACTGTGTAACTGTACAGAGTCACTGTTTATTCAGGGTAAGGATCACTCACTGTGTAACTGTACAGAGTCACTGTTTATTCAGGGTAAGGATCACTCACTGTGTAACTGTACAGAGTCACTGTTTATTCAGGGTAAGGATCACTCACTGTGTAACTGTACAGAGTCACTGTTTATTCAGGGTAAGGATCACTCACTGTGTAACTGTACAGAGTCACTGTTTATTCAGGGTAAGGATCACTCACTGTGTAACTGTACAGAGTCACTGTTTATTCAGGGTAAGGATCACTCACTGTGTAACTGTACAGAGTCACTGTTTATTCAGGGTAAGGATCACTCACTGTGTAACTGTACAGAGTCACTGTTTATTCAGGGTAAGGATCACTCACTGTGTAACTGTACAGAGTCACTGTTTATTCAGGGTAAGGATCACTCACTGTGTAACTGTACAGAGTCACTGTTTATTCAGGGTAAGGATCACTCACTGTGTAACTGTACAGAGTCACTGTTTATTCAGGGTAAGGATCACTCACTGTGTAACTGTACAGAGTCACTGTTTATTCAGGGTAAGGATCACTCACTGTGTAACTGTACAGAGTCACTGTTTATTCAGGGTAAGGATCACTCACTGTGTAACTGTACAGAGTCACTGTTTATTCAGGGTAAGGATCACTCACTGTGTAACTGTACAGAGTCACTGTTTATTCAGGGTAAGGATCACTCACTGTGTAACTGTACAGAGTCACTGTTTATTCAGGGTAAGGATCACTCACTGTGTAACTGTACAGAGTCACTGTTTATTCAGGGTAAGGATCACTCACTGTGTAACTGTACAGAGTCACTGTTTATTCAGGGTAAGGATCACTCACTGTGTAACTGTACAGAGTCACTGTTTATTCAGGGTAAGGATCACTCACTGTGTAACTGTACAGAGTCACTGTTTATTCAGGGTAAGGATCACTCACTGTGTAACTGTACAGAGTCACTGTTTATTCAGGGTAAGGATCACTCACTGTGTAACTGTACAGAGTCACTGTTTATTCAGGGTAAGGATCACTCACTGTGTAACTGTACAGAGTCACTGTTTATTCAGGGTAAGGATCACTCACTGTGTAACTGTACAGAGTCACTGTTTATTCAGGGTAAGGATCACTCACTGTGTAACTGTACAGAGTCACTGTTTATTCAGGGTAAGGATCACTCACTGTGTAACTGTACAGAGTCACTGTTTATTCAGGGTAAGGATCACTCACTGTGTAACTGTACAGAGTCACTGTTTATTCAGGGTAAGGATCACTCACTGTGTAACTGTACAGAGTCACTGTTTATTCAGGGTAAGGATCACTCACTGTGTAACTGTACAGAGTCACTGTTTATTCAGGGTAAGGATCACTCACTGTGTAACTGTACAGAGTCACTGTTTATTCAGGGTAAGGATCACTCACTGTGTAACTGTACAGAGTCACTGTTTATTCAGGGTAAGGATCACTCACTGTGTAACTGTACAGAGTCACTGTTTATTCAGGGTAAGGATCACTCACTGTGTAACTGTACAGAGTCACTGTTTATTCAGGGTAAGGATCACTCACTGTGTAACTGTACAGAGTCACTGTTTATTCAGGGTAAGGATCACTCACTGTGTAACTGTACAGAGTCACTGTTTATTCAGGGTAAGGATCACTCACTGTGTAACTGTACAGAGTCACTGTTTATTCAGGGTAAGGATCACTCACTGTGTAACTGTACAGAGTCACTGTTTATTCAGGGTAAGGATCACTCACTGTGTAACTGTACAGAGTCACTGTTTATTCAGGGTAAGGATCACTCACTGTGTAACTGTACAGAGTCACTGTTTATTCAGGGTAAGGATCACTCACTGTGTAACTGTACAGAGTCACTGTTTATTCAGGGTAAGGATCACTCACTGTGTAACTGTACAGAGTCACTGTTTATTCAGGGTAAGGATCACTCACTGTGTAACTGTACAGAGTCACTGTTTATTCAGGGTAAGGATCACTCACTGTGTAACTGTACAGAGTCACTGTTTATTCAGGGTAAGGATCACTCACTGTGTAACTGTACAGAGTCACTGTTTATTCAGGGTAAGGATCACTCACTGTGTAACTGTACAGAGTCACTGTTTATTCAGGGTAAGGATCACTCACTGTGTAACTGTACAGAGTCACTGTTTATTCAGGGTAAGGATCACTCACTGTGTAACTGTACAGAGTCACTGTTTATTCAGGGTAAGGATCACTCACTGTGTAACTGTACAGAGTCACTGTTTATTCAGGGTAAGGATCACTCACTGTGTAACTGTACAGAGTCACTGTTTATTCAGGGTAAGGATCACTCACTGTGTAACTGTACAGAGTCACTGTTTATTCAGGGTAAGGATCACTCACTGTGTAACTGTACAGAGTCACTGTTTATTCAGGGTAAGGATCACTCACTGTGTAACTGTACAGAGTCACTGTTTATTCAGGGTAAGGATCACTCACTGTGTAACTGTACAGAGTCACTGTTTATTCAGGGTAAGGATCACTCACTGTGTAACTGTACAGAGTCACTGTTTATTCAGGGTAAGGATCACTCACTGTGTAACTGTACAGAGTCACTGTTTATTCAGGGTAAGGATCACTCACTGTGTAACTGTACAGAGTCACTGTTTATTCAGGGTAAGGATCACTCACTGTGTAACTGTACAGAGTCACTGTTTATTCAGGGTAAGGATCACTCACTGTGTAACTGTACAGAGTCACTGTTTATTCAGGGTAAGGATCACTCACTGTGTAACTGTACAGAGTCACTGTTTATTCAGGGTAAGGATCACTCACTGTGTAACTGTACAGAGTCACTGTTTATTCAGGGTAAGGATCACTCACTGTGTAACTGTACAGAGTCACTGTTTATTCAGGGTAAGGATCACTCACTGTGTAACTGTACAGAGTCACTGTTTATTCAGGGTAAGGATCACTCACTGTGTAACTGTACAGAGTCACTGTTTATTCAGGGTAAGGATCACTCACTGTGTAACTGTACAGAGTCACTGTTTATTCAGGGTAAGGATCACTCACTGTGTAACTGTACAGAGTCACTGTTTATTCAGGGTAAGGATCACTCACTGTGTAACTGTACAGAGTCACTGTTTATTCAGGGTAAGGATCACTCACTGTGTAACTGTACAGAGTCACTGTTTATTCAGGGTAAGGATCACTCACTGTGTAACTGTACAGAGTCACTGTTTATTCAGGGTAAGGATCACTCACTGTGTAACTGTACAGAGTCACTGTTTATTCAGGGTAAGGATCACTCACTGTGTAACTGTACAGAGTCACTGTTTATTCAGGGTAAGGATCACTCACTGTGTAACTGTACAGAGTCACTGTTTATTCAGGGTAAGGATCACTCACTGTGTAACTGTACAGAGTCACTGTTTATTCAGGGTAAGGATCACTCACTGTGTAACTGTACAGAGTCACTGTTTATTCAGGGTAAGGATCACTCACTGTGTAACTGTACAGAGTCACTGTTTATTCAGGGTAAGGATCACTCACTGTGTAACTGTACAGAGTCACTGTTTATTCAGGGTAAGGATCACTCACTGTGTAACTGTACAGAGTCACTGTTTATTCAGGGTAAGGATCACTCACTGTGTAACTGTACAGAGTCACTGTTTATTCAGGGTAAGGATCACTCACTGTGTAACTGTACAGAGTCACTGTTTATTCAGGGTAAGGATCACTCACTGTGTAACTGTACAGAGTCACTGTTTATTCAGGGTAAGGATCACTCACTGTGTAACTGTACAGAGTCACTGTTTATTCAGGGTAAGGATCACTCACTGTGTAACTGTACAGAGTCACTGTTTATTCAGGGTAAGGATCACTCACTGTGTAACTGTACAGAGTCACTGTTTATTCAGGGTAAGGATCACTCACTGTGTAACTGTACAGAGTCACTGTTTATTCAGGGTAAGGATCACTCACTGTGTAACTGTACAGAGTCACTGTTTATTCAGGGTAAGGATCACTCACTGTGTAACTGTACAGAGTCACTGTTTATTCAGGGTAAGGATCACTCACTGTGTAACTGTACAGAGTCACTGTTTATTCAGGGTAAGGATCACTCACTGTGTAACTGTACAGAGTCACTGTTTATTCAGGGTAAGGATCACTCACTGTGTAACTGTACAGAGTCACTGTTTATTCAGGGTAAGGATCACTCACTGTGTAACTGTACAGAGTCACTGTTTATTCAGGGTAAGGATCACTCACTGTGTAACTGTACAGAGTCACTGTTTATTCAGGGTAAGGATCACTCACTGTGTAACTGTACAGAGTCACTGTTTATTCAGGGTAAGGATCACTCACTGTGTAACTGTACAGAGTCACTGTTTATTCAGGGTAAGGATCACTCACTGTGTAACTGTACAGAGTCACTGTTTATTCAGGGTAAGGATCACTCACTGTGTAACTGTACAGAGTCACTGTTTATTCAGGGTAAGGATCACTCACTGTGTAACTGTACAGAGTCACTGTTTATTCAGGGTAAGGATCACTCACTGTGTAACTGTACAGAGTCACTGTTTATTCAGGGTAAGGATCACTCACTGTGTAACTGTACAGAGTCACTGTTTATTCAGGGTAAGGATCACTCACTGTGTAACTGTACAGAGTCACTGTTTATTCAGGGTAAGGATCACTCACTGTGTAACTGTACAGAGTCACTGTTTATTCAGGGTAAGGATCACTCACTGTGTAACTGTACAGAGTCACTGTTTATTCAGGGTAAGGATCACTCACTGTGTAACTGTACAGAGTCACTGTTTATTCAGGGTAAGGATCACTCACTGTGTAACTGTACAGAGTCACTGTTTATTCAGGGTAAGGATCACTCACTGTGTAACTGTACAGAGTCACTGTTTATTCAGGGTAAGGATCACTCACTGTGTAACTGTACAGAGTCACTGTTTATTCAGGGTAAGGATCACTCACTGTGTAACTGTACAGAGTCACTGTTTATTCAGGGTAAGGATCACTCACTGTGTAACTGTACAGAGTCACTGTTTATTCAGGGTAAGGATCACTCACTGTGTAACTGTACAGAGTCACTGTTTATTCAGGGTAAGGATCACTCACTGTGTAACTGTACAGAGTCACTGTTTATTCAGGGTAAGGATCACTCACTGTGTAACTGTACAGAGTCACTGTTTATTCAGGGTAAGGATCACTCACTGTGTAACTGTACAGAGTCACTGTTTATTCAGGGTAAGGATCACTCACTGTGTAACTGTACAGAGTCACTGTTTATTCAGGGTAAGGATCACTCACTGTGTAACTGTACAGAGTCACTGTTTATTCAGGGTAAGGATCACTCACTGTGTAACTGTACAGAGTCACTGTTTATTCAGGGTAAGGATCACTCACTGTGTAACTGTACAGAGTCACTGTTTATTCAGGGTAAGGATCACTCACTGTGTAACTGTACAGAGTCACTGTTTATTCAGGGTAAGGATCACTCACTGTGTAACTGTACAGAGTCACTGTTTATTCAGGGTAAGGATCACTCACTGTGTAACTGTACAGAGTCACTGTTTATTCAGGGTAAGGATCACTCACTGTGTAACTGTACAGAGTCACTGTTTATTCAGGGTAAGGATCACTCACTGTGTAACTGTACAGAGTCACTGTTTATTCAGGGTAAGGATCACTCACTGTGTAACTGTACAGAGTCACTGTTTATTCAGGGTAAGGATCACTCACTGTGTAACTGTACAGAGTCACTGTTTATTCAGGGTAAGGATCACTCACTGTGTAACTGTACAGAGTCACTGTTTATTCAGGGTAAGGATCACTCACTGTGTAACTGTACAGAGTCACTGTTTATTCAGGGTAAGGATCACTCACTGTGTAACTGTACAGAGTCACTGTTTATTCAGGGTAAGGATCACTCACTGTGTAACTGTACAGAGTCACTGTTTATTCAGGGTAAGGATCACTCACTGTGTAACTGTACAGAGTCACTGTTTATTCAGGGTAAGGATCACTCACTGTGTAACTGTACAGAGTCACTGTTTATTCAGGGTAAGGATCACTCACTGTGTAACTGTACAGAGTCACTGTTTATTCAGGGTAAGGATCACTCACTGTGTAACTGTACAGAGTCACTGTTTATTCAGGGTAAGGATCACTCACTGTGTAACTGTACAGAGTCACTGTTTATTCAGGGTAAGGATCACTCACTGTGTAACTGTACAGAGTCACTGTTTATTCAGGGTAAGGATCACTCACTGTGTAACTGTACAGAGTCACTGTTTATTCAGGGTAAGGATCACTCACTGTGTAACTGTACAGAGTCACTGTTTATTCAGGGTAAGGATCACTCACTGTGTAACTGTACAGAGTCACTGTTTATTCAGGGTAAGGATCACTCACTGTGTAACTGTACAGAGTCACTGTTTATTCAGGGTAAGGATCACTCACTGTGTAACTGTACAGAGTCACTGTTTATTCAGGGTAAGGATCACTCACTGTGTAACTGTACAGAGTCACTGTTTATTCAGGGTAAGGATCACTCACTGTGTAACTGTACAGAGTCACTGTTTATTCAGGGTAAGGATCACTCACTGTGTAACTGTACAGAGTCACTGTTTATTCAGGGTAAGGATCACTCACTGTGTAACTGTACAGAGTCACTGTTTATTCAGGGTAAGGATCACTCACTGTGTAACTGTACAGAGTCACTGTTTATTCAGGGTAAGGATCACTCACTGTGTAACTGTACAGAGTCACTGTTTATTCAGGGTAAGGATCACTCACTGTGTAACTGTACAGAGTCACTGTTTATTCAGGGTAAGGATCACTCACTGTGTAACTGTACAGAGTCACTGTTTATTCAGGGTAAGGATCACTCACTGTGTAACTGTACAGAGTCACTGTTTATTCAGGGTAAGGATCACTCACTGTGTAACTGTACAGAGTCACTGTTTATTCAGGGTAAGGATCACTCACTGTGTAACTGTACAGAGTCACTGTTTATTCAGGGTAAGGATCACTCACTGTGTAACTGTACAGAGTCACTGTTTATTCAGGGTAAGGATCACTCACTGTGTAACTGTACAGAGTCACTGTTTATTCAGGGTAAGGATCACTCACTGTGTAACTGTACAGAGTCACTGTTTATTCAGGGTAAGGATCACTCACTGTGTAACTGTACAGAGTCACTGTTTATTCAGGGTAAGGATCACTCACTGTGTAACTGTACAGAGTCACTGTTTATTCAGGGTAAGGATCACTCACTGTGTAACTGTACAGAGTCACTGTTTATTCAGGGTAAGGATCACTCACTGTGTAACTGTACAGAGTCACTGTTTATTCAGGGTAAGGATCACTCACTGTGTAACTGTACAGAGTCACTGTTTATTCAGGGTAAGGATCACTCACTGTGTAACTGTACAGAGTCACTGTTTATTCAGGGTAAGGATCACTCACTGTGTAACTGTACAGAGTCACTGTTTATTCAGGGTAAGGATCACTCACTGTGTAACTGTACAGAGTCACTGTTTATTCAGGGTAAGGATCACTCACTGTGTAACTGTACAGAGTCACTGTTTATTCAGGGTAAGGATCACTCACTGTGTAACTGTACAGAGTCACTGTTTATTCAGGGTAAGGATCACTCACTGTGTAACTGTACAGAGTCACTGTTTATTCAGGGTAAGGATCACTCACTGTGTAACTGTACAGAGTCACTGTTTATTCAGGGTAAGGATCACTCACTGTGTAACTGTACAGAGTCACTGTTTATTCAGGGTAAGGATCACTCACTGTGTAACTGTACAGAGTCACTGTTTATTCAGGGTAAGGATCACTCACTGTGTAACTGTACAGAGTCACTGTTTATTCAGGGTAAGGATCACTCACTGTGTAACTGTACAGAGTCACTGTTTATTCAGGGTAAGGATCACTCACTGTGTAACTGTACAGAGTCACTGTTTATTCAGGGTAAGGATCACTCACTGTGTAACTGTACAGAGTCACTGTTTATTCAGGGTAAGGATCACTCACTGTGTAACTGTACAGAGTCACTGTTTATTCAGGGTAAGGATCACTCACTGTGTAACTGTACAGAGTCACTGTTTATTCAGGGTAAGGATCACTCACTGTGTAACTGTACAGAGTCACTGTTTATTCAGGGTAAGGATCACTCACTGTGTAACTGTACAGAGTCACTGTTTATTCAGGGTAAGGATCACTCACTGTGTAACTGTACAGAGTCACTGTTTATTCAGGGTAAGGATCACTCACTGTGTAACTGTACAGAGTCACTGTTTATTCAGGGTAAGGATCACTCACTGTGTAACTGTACAGAGTCACTGTTTATTCAGGGTAAGGATCACTCACTGTGTAACTGTACAGAGTCACTGTTTATTCAGGGTAAGGATCACTCACTGTGTAACTGTACAGAGTCACTGTTTATTCAGGGTAAGGATCACTCACTGTGTAACTGTACAGAGTCACTGTTTATTCAGGGTAAGGATCACTCACTGTGTAACTGTACAGAGTCACTGTTTATTCAGGGTAAGGATCACTCACTGTGTAACTGTACAGAGTCACTGTTTATTCAGGGTAAGGATCACTCACTGTGTAACTGTACAGAGTCACTGTTTATTCAGGGTAAGGATCACTCACTGTGTAACTGTACAGAGTCACTGTTTATTCAGGGTAAGGATCACTCACTGTGTAACTGTACAGAGTCACTGTTTATTCAGGGTAAGGATCACTCACTGTGTAACTGTACAGAGTCACTGTTTATTCAGGGTAAGGATCACTCACTGTGTAACTGTACAGAGTCACTGTTTATTCAGGGTAAGGATCACTCACTGTGTAACTGTACAGAGTCACTGTTTATTCAGGGTAAGGATCACTCACTGTGTAACTGTACAGAGTCACTGTTTATTCAGGGTAAGGATCACTCACTGTGTAACTGTACAGAGTCACTGTTTATTCAGGGTAAGGATCACTCACTGTGTAACTGTACAGAGTCACTGTTTATTCAGGGTAAGGATCACTCACTGTGTAACTGTACAGAGTCACTGTTTATTCAGGGTAAGGATCACTCACTGTGTAACTGTACAGAGTCACTGTTTATTCAGGGTAAGGATCACTCACTGTGTAACTGTACAGAGTCACTGTTTATTCAGGGTAAGGATCACTCACTGTGTAACTGTACAGAGTCACTGTTTATTCAGGGTAAGGATCACTCACTGTGTAACTGTACAGAGTCACTGTTTATTCAGGGTAAGGATCACTCACTGTGTAACTGTACAGAGTCACTGTTTATTCAGGGTAAGGATCACTCACTGTGTAACTGTACAGAGTCACTGTTTATTCAGGGTAAGGATCACTCACTGTGTAACTGTACAGAGTCACTGTTTATTCAGGGTAAGGATCACTCACTGTGTAACTGTACAGAGTCACTGTTTATTCAGGGTAAGGATCACTCACTGTGTAACTGTACAGAGTCACTGTTTATTCAGGGTAAGGATCACTCACTGTGTAACTGTACAGAGTCACTGTTTATTCAGGGTAAGGATCACTCACTGTGTAACTGTACAGAGTCACTGTTTATTCAGGGTAAGGATCACTCACTGTGTAACTGTACAGAGTCACTGTTTATTCAGGGTAAGGATCACTCACTGTGTAACTGTACAGAGTCACTGTTTATTCAGGGTAAGGATCACTCACTGTGTAACTGTACAGAGTCACTGTTTATTCAGGGTAAGGATCACTCACTGTGTAACTGTACAGAGTCACTGTTTATTCAGGGTAAGGATCACTCACTGTGTAACTGTACAGAGTCACTGTTTATTCAGGGTAAGGATCACTCACTGTGTAACTGTACAGAGTCACTGTTTATTCAGGGTAAGGATCACTCACTGTGTAACTGTACAGAGTCACTGTTTATTCAGGGTAAGGATCACTCACTGTGTAACTGTACAGAGTCACTGTTTATTCAGGGTAAGGATCACTCACTGTGTAACTGTACAGAGTCACTGTTTATTCAGGGTAAGGATCACTCACTGTGTAACTGTACAGAGTCACTGTTTATTCAGGGTAAGGATCACTCACTGTGTAACTGTACAGAGTCACTGTTTATTCAGGGTAAGGATCACTCACTGTGTAACTGTACAGAGTCACTGTTTATTCAGGGTAAGGATCACTCACTGTGTAACTGTACAGAGTCACTGTTTATTCAGGGTAAGGATCACTCACTGTGTAACTGTACAGAGTCACTGTTTATTCAGGGTAAGGATCACTCACTGTGTAACTGTACAGAGTCACTGTTTATTCAGGGTAAGGATCACTCACTGTGTAACTGTACAGAGTCACTGTTTATTCAGGGTAAGGATCACTCACTGTGTAACTGTACAGAGTCACTGTTTATTCAGGGTAAGGATCACTCACTGTGTAACTGTACAGAGTCACTGTTTATTCAGGGTAAGGATCACTCACTGTGTAACTGTACAGAGTCACTGTTTATTCAGGGTAAGGATCACTCACTGTGTAACTGTACAGAGTCACTGTTTATTCAGGGTAAGGATCACTCACTGTGTAACTGTACAGAGTCACTGTTTATTCAGGGTAAGGATCACTCACTGTGTAACTGTACAGAGTCACTGTTTATTCAGGGTAAGGATCACTCACTGTGTAACTGTACAGAGTCACTGTTTATTCAGGGTAAGGATCACTCACTGTGTAACTGTACAGAGTCACTGTTTATTCAGGGTAAGGATCACTCACTGTGTAACTGTACAGAGTCACTGTTTATTCAGGGTAAGGATCACTCACTGTGTAACTGTACAGAGTCACTGTTTATTCAGGGTAAGGATCACTCACTGTGTAACTGTACAGAGTCACTGTTTATTCAGGGTAAGGATCACTCACTGTGTAACTGTACAGAGTCACTGTTTATTCAGGGTAAGGATCACTCACTGTGTAACTGTACAGAGTCACTGTTTATTCAGGGTAAGGATCACTCACTGTGTAACTGTACAGAGTCACTGTTTATTCAGGGTAAGGATCACTCACTGTGTAACTGTACAGAGTCACTGTTTATTCAGGGTAAGGATCACTCACTGTGTAACTGTACAGAGTCACTGTTTATTCAGGGTAAGGATCACTCACTGTGTAACTGTACAGAGTCACTGTTTATTCAGGGTAAGGATCACTCACTGTGTAACTGTACAGAGTCACTGTTTATTCAGGGTAAGGATCACTCACTGTGTAACTGTACAGAGTCACTGTTTATTCAGGGTAAGGATCACTCACTGTGTAACTGTACAGAGTCACTGTTTATTCAGGGTAAGGATCACTCACTGTGTAACTGTACAGAGTCACTGTTTATTCAGGGTAAGGATCACTCACTGTGTAACTGTACAGAGTCACTGTTTATTCAGGGTAAGGATCACTCACTGTGTAACTGTACAGAGTCACTGTTTATTCAGGGTAAGGATCACTCACTGTGTAACTGTACAGAGTCACTGTTTATTCAGGGTAAGGATCACTCACTGTGTAACTGTACAGAGTCACTGTTTATTCAGGGTAAGGATCACTCACTGTGTAACTGTACAGAGTCACTGTTTATTCAGGGTAAGGATCACTCACTGTGTAACTGTACAGAGTCACTGTTTATTCAGGGTAAGGATCACTCACTGTGTAACTGTACAGAGTCACTGTTTATTCAGGGTAAGGATCACTCACTGTGTAACTGTACAGAGTCACTGTTTATTCAGGGTAAGGATCACTCACTGTGTAACTGTACAGAGTCACTGTTTATTCAGGGTAAGGATCACTCACTGTGTAACTGTACAGAGTCACTGTTTATTCAGGGTAAGGATCACTCACTGTGTAACTGTACAGAGTCACTGTTTATTCAGGGTAAGGATCACTCACTGTGTAACTGTACAGAGTCACTGTTTATTCAGGGTAAGGATCACTCACTGTGTAACTGTACAGAGTCACTGTTTATTCAGGGTAAGGATCACTCACTGTGTAACTGTACAGAGTCACTGTTTATTCAGGGTAAGGATCACTCACTGTGTAACTGTACAGAGTCACTGTTTATTCAGGGTAAGGATCACTCACTGTGTAACTGTACAGAGTCACTGTTTATTCAGGGTAAGGATCACTCACTGTGTAACTGTACAGAGTCACTGTTTATTCAGGGTAAGGATCACTCACTGTGTAACTGTACAGAGTCACTGTTTATTCAGGGTAAGGATCACTCACTGTGTAACTGTACAGAGTCACTGTTTATTCAGGGGTAAGGATCACTCACTGTGTAACTGTACAGAGTCACTGTTTATTCAGGGTAAGGATCACTCACTGTGTAACTGTACAGAGTCACTGTTTATTCAGGGTAAGGATCACTCACTGTGTAACTGTACAGAGTCACTGTTTATTCAGGGTAAGGATCACTCACTGTGTAACTGTACAGAGTCACTGTTTATTCAGGGTAAGGATCACTCACTGTGTAACTGTACAGAGTCACTGTTTATTCAGGGTAAGGATCACTCACTGTGTAACTGTACAGAGTCACTGTTTATTCAGGGTAAGGATCACTCACTGTGTAACTGTACAGAGTCACTGTTTATTCAGGGTAAGGATCACTCACTGTGTAACTGTACAGAGTCACTGTTTATTCAGGGTAAGGATCACTCACTGTGTAACTGTACAGAGTCACTGTTTATTCAGGGTAAGGATCACTCACTGTGTAACTGTACAGAGTCACTGTTTATTCAGGGTAAGGATCACTCACTGTGTAACTGTACAGAGTCACTGTTTATTCAGGGTAAGGATCACTCACTGTGTAACTGTACAGAGTCACTGTTTATTCAGGGTAAGGATCACTCACTGTGTAACTGTACAGAGTCACTGTTTATTCAGGGTAAGGATCACTCACTGTGTAACTGTACAGAGTCACTGTTTATTCAGGGTAAGGATCACTCACTGTGTAACTGTACAGAGTCACTGTTTATTCAGGGTAAGGATCACTCACTGTGTAACTGTACAGAGTCACTGTTTATTCAGGGTAAGGATCACTCACTGTGTAACTGTACAGAGTCACTGTTTATTCAGGGTAAGGATCACTCACTGTGTAACTGTACAGAGTCACTGTTTATTCAGGGTAAGGATCACTCACTGTGTAACTGTACAGAGTCACTGTTTATTCAGGGTAAGGATCACTCACTGTGTAACTGTACAGAGTCACTGTTTATTCAGGGTAAGGATCACTCACTGTGTAACTGTACAGAGTCACTGTTTATTCAGGGTAAGGATCACTCACTGTGTAACTGTACAGAGTCACTGTTTATTCAGGGTAAGGATCACTCACTGTGTAACTGTACAGAGTCACTGTTTATTCAGGGTAAGGATCACTCACTGTGTAACTGTACAGAGTCACTGTTTATTCAGGGTAAGGATCACTCACTGTGTAACTGTACAGAGTCACTGTTTATTCAGGGTAAGGATCACTCACTGTGTAACTGTACAGAGTCACTGTTTATTCAGGGTAAGGATCACTCACTGTGTAACTGTACAGAGTCACTGTTTATTCAGGGTAAGGATCACTCACTGTGTAACTGTACAGAGTCACTGTTTATTCAGGGTAAGGATCACTCACTGTGTAACTGTACAGAGTCACTGTTTATTCAGGGTAAGGATCACTCACTGTGTAACTGTACAGAGTCACTGTTTATTCAGGGTAAGGATCACTCACTGTGTAACTGTACAGAGTCACTGTTTATTCAGGGTAAGGATCACTCACTGTGTAACTGTACAGAGTCACTGTTTATTCAGGGTAAGGATCACTCACTGTGTAACTGTACAGAGTCACTGTTTATTCAGGGTAAGGATCACTCACTGTGTAACTGTACAGAGTCACTGTTTATTCAGGGTAAGGATCACTCACTGTGTAACTGTACAGAGTCACTGTTTATTCAGGGTAAGGATCACTCACTGTGTAACTGTACAGAGTCACTGTTTATTCAGGGTAAGGATCACTCACTGTGTAACTGTACAGAGTCACTGTTTATTCAGGGTAAGGATCACTCACTGTGTAACTGTACAGAGTCACTGTTTATTCAGGGTAAGGATCACTCACTGTGTAACTGTACAGAGTCACTGTTTATTCAGGGTAAGGATCACTCACTGTGTAACTGTACAGAGTCACTGTTTATTCAGGGTAAGGATCACTCACTGTGTAACTGTACAGAGTCACTGTTTATTCAGGGTAAGGATCACTCACTGTGTAACTGTACAGAGTCACTGTTTATTCAGGGTAAGGATCACTCACTGTGTAACTGTACAGAGTCACTGTTTATTCAGGGTAAGGATCACTCACTGTGTAACTGTACAGAGTCACTGTTTATTCAGGGTAAGGATCACTCACTGTGTAACTGTACAGAGTCACTGTTTATTCAGGGTAAGGATCACTCACTGTGTAACTGTACAGAGTCACTGTTTATTCAGGGTAAGGATCACTCACTGTGTAACTGTACAGAGTCACTGTTTATTCAGGGTAAGGATCACTCACTGTGTAACTGTACAGAGTCACTGTTTATTCAGGGTAAGGATCACTCACTGTGTAACTGTACAGAGTCACTGTTTATTCAGCAGGTAAGGATCACTCACTGTGTAACTGTACAGAGTCACTGTTTATTCAGGGTAAGGATCACTCACTGTGTAACTGTACAGAGTCACTGTTTATTCAGGGTAAGGATCACTCACTGTGTAACTGTACAGAGTCACTGTTTATTCAGGGTAAGGATCACTCACTGTGTAACTGTACAGAGTCACTGTTTATTCAGGGTAAGGATCACTCACTGTGTAACTGTACAGAGTCACTGTTTATTCAGGGTAAGGATCACTCACTGTGTAACTGTACAGAGTCACTGTTTATTCAGGGTAAGGATCACTCACTGTGTAACTGTACAGAGTCACTGTTTATTCAGGGTAAGGATCACTCACTGTGTAACTGTACAGAGTCACTGTTTATTCAGGGTAAGGATCACTCACTGTGTAACTGTACAGAGTCACTGTTTATTCAGGGTAAGGATCACTCACTGTGTAACTGTACAGAGTCACTGTTTATTCAGGGTAAGGATCACTCACTGTGTAACTGTACAGAGTCACTGTTTATTCAGGGTAAGGATCACTCACTGTGTAACTGTACAGAGTCACTGTTTATTCAGGGTAAGGATCACTCACTGTGTAACTGTACAGAGTCACTGTTTATTCAGGGTAAGGATCACTCACTGTGTAACTGTACAGAGTCACTGTTTATTCAGGGTAAGGATCACTCACTGTGTAACTGTACAGAGTCACTGTTTATTCAGGGTAAGGATCACTCACTGTGTAACTGTACAGAGTCACTGTTTATTCAGGGTAAGGATCACTCACTGTGTAACTGTACAGAGTCACTGTTTATTCAGGGTAAGGATCACTCACTGTGTAACTGTACAGAGTCACTGTTTATTCAGGGTAAGGATCACTCACTGTGTAACTGTACAGAGTCACTGTTTATTCAGGGTAAGGATCACTCACTGTGTAACTGTACAGAGTCACTGTTTATTCAGGGTAAGGATCACTCACTGTGTAACTGTACAGAGTCACTGTTTATTCAGGGTAAGGATCACTCACTGTGTAACTGTACAGAGTCACTGTTTATTCAGGGTAAGGATCACTCACTGTGTAACTGTACAGAGTCACTGTTTATTCAGGGTAAGGATCACTCACTGTGTAACTGTACAGAGTCACTGTTTATTCAGGGTAAGGATCACTCACTGTGTAACTGTACAGAGTCACTGTTTATTCAGGGTAAGGATCACTCACTGTGTAACTGTACAGAGTCACTGTTTATTCAGGGTAAGGATCACTCACTGTGTAACTGTACAGAGTCACTGTTTATTCAGGGTAAGGATCACTCACTGTGTAACTGTACAGAGTCACTGTTTATTCAGGGTAAGGATCACTCACTGTGTAACTGTACAGAGTCACTGTTTATTCAGGGTAAGGATCACTCACTGTGTAACTGTACAGAGTCACTGTTTATTCAGGGTAAGGATCACTCACTGTGTAACTGTACAGAGTCACTGTTTATTCAGGGTAAGGATCACTCACTGTGTAACTGTACAGAGTCACTGTTTATTCAGGGTAAGGATCACTCACTGTGTAACTGTACAGAGTCACTGTTTATTCAGGGTAAGGATCACTCACTGTGTAACTGTACAGAGTCACTGTTTATTCAGGGTAAGGATCACTCACTGTGTAACTGTACAGAGTCACTGTTTATTCAGGGTAAGGATCACTCACTGTGTAACTGTACAGAGTCACTGTTTATTCAGGGTAAGGATCACTCACTGTGTAACTGTACAGAGTCACTGTTTATTCAGGGTAAGGATCACTCACTGTGTAACTGTACAGAGTCACTGTTTATTCAGGGTAAGGATCACTCACTGTGTAACTGTACAGAGTCACTGTTTATTCAGGGTAAGGATCACTCACTGTGTAACTGTACAGAGTCACTGTTTATTCAGGGTAAGGATCACTCACTGTGTAACTGTACAGAGTCACTGTTTATTCAGGGTAAGGATCACTCACTGTGTAACTGTACAGAGTCACTGTTTATTCAGGGTAAGGATCACTCACTGTGTAACTGTACAGAGTCACTGTTTATTCAGGGTAAGGATCACTCACTGTGTAACTGTACAGAGTCACTGTTTATTCAGGGTAAGGATCACTCACTGTGTAACTGTACAGAGTCACTGTTTATTCAGGGTAAGGATCACTCACTGTGTAACTGTACAGAGTCACTGTTTATTCAGGGTAAGGATCACTCACTGTGTAACTGTACAGAGTCACTGTTTATTCAGGGTAAGGATCACTCACTGTGTAACTGTACAGAGTCACTGTTTATTCAGGGTAAGGATCACTCACTGTGTAACTGTACAGAGTCACTGTTTATTCAGGGTAAGGATCACTCACTGTGTAACTGTACAGAGTCACTGTTTATTCAGGGTAAGGATCACTCACTGTGTAACTGTACAGAGTCACTGTTTATTCAGGGTAAGGATCACTCACTGTGTAACTGTACAGAGTCACTGTTTATTCAGGGTAAGGATCACTCACTGTGTAACTGTACAGAGTCACTGTTTATTCAGGGTAAGGATCACTCACTGTGTAACTGTACAGAGTCACTGTTTATTCAGGGTAAGGATCACTCACTGTGTAACTGTACAGAGTCACTGTTTATTCAGGGTAAGGATCACTCACTGTGTAACTGTACAGAGTCACTGTTTATTCAGGGTAAGGATCACTCACTGTGTAACTGTACAGAGTCACTGTTTATTCAGGGTAAGGATCACTCACTGTGTAACTGTACAGAGTCACTGTTTATTCAGGGTAAGGATCACTCACTGTGTAACTGTACAGAGTCACTGTTTATTCAGGGTAAGGATCACTCACTGTGTAACTGTACAGAGTCACTGTTTATTCAGGGTAAGGATCACTCACTGTGTAACTGTACAGAGTCACTGTTTATTCAGGGTAAGGATCACTCACTGTGTAACTGTACAGAGTCACTGTTTATTCAGGGTAAGGATCACTCACTGTGTAACTGTACAGAGTCACTGTTTATTCAGGGTAAGGATCACTCACTGTGTAACTGTACAGAGTCACTGTTTATTCAGGGTAAGGATCACTCACTGTGTAACTGTACAGAGTCACTGTTTATTCAGGGTAAGGATCACTCACTGTGTAACTGTACAGAGTCACTGTTTATTCAGGGTAAGGATCACTCACTGTGTAACTGTACAGAGTCACTGTTTATTCAGGGTAAGGATCACTCACTGTGTAACTGTACAGAGTCACTGTTTATTCAGGGTAAGGATCACTCACTGTGTAACTGTACAGAGTCACTGTTTATTCAGGGTAAGGATCACTCACTGTGTAACTGTACAGAGTCACTGTTTATTCAGGGTAAGGATCACTCACTGTGTAACTGTACAGAGTCACTGTTTATTCAGGGTAAGGATCACTCACTGTGTAACTGTACAGAGTCACTGTTTATTCAGGGTAAGGATCACTCACTGTGTAACTGTACAGAGTCACTGTTTATTCAGGGTAAGGATCACTCACTGTGTAACTGTACAGAGTCACTGTTTATTCAGGGTAAGGATCACTCACTGTGTAACTGTACAGAGTCACTGTTTATTCAGGGTAAGGATCACTCACTGTGTAACTGTACAGAGTCACTGTTTATTCAGGGTAAGGATCACTCACTGTGTAACTGTACAGAGTCACTGTTTATTCAGGGTAAGGATCACTCACTGTGTAACTGTACAGAGTCACTGTTTATTCAGGGTAAGGATCACTCACTGTGTAACTGTACAGAGTCACTGTTTATTCAGGGTAAGGATCACTCACTGTGTAACTGTACAGAGTCACTGTTTATTCAGGGTAAGGGTCACTCACTGTGTAACTGTACAGAGTCACTGTTTATTCAGGGTAAGATCACTCACTGTGTAACTGTACAGAGTCACTGTTTATTCAGGGTAAGGGTCACTCACTGTGTAACTGTACAGAGTCACTGTTTATTCAGGGTAAGGATCACTCACTGTGTAACTGTACAGAGTCACTGTTTATTCAGGGTAAGGATCACTCACTGTAACTGTACAGAGTCACTGTTTATTCAGGGTAAGGGTCACTCACTGTGTAACTGTACAGAGTCACTGTTTATTCAGGGTAAGGATCACTCACTGTGTAACTGTACAGAGTCACTGTTTATTCAGGGTAAGGATCACTCACTGTGTAACTGTACAGAGTCACTGTTTATTCAGGGTAAGGATCACTCACTGTGTAACTGTACAGAGTCACTGTTTATTCAGGGTAAGGATCACTCACTGTGTAACTGTACAGAGTCACTGTTTATTCAGGGTAAGGATCACTCACTGTGTAACTGTACAGAGTCACTGTTTATTCAGGGTAAGGATCACTCACTGTGTAACTGTACAGAGTCACTGTTTATTCAGGGTAAGGATCACTCACTGTGTAACTGTACAGAGTCACTGTTTATTCAGGGTAAGGATCACTCACTGTGTAACTGTACAGAGTCACTGTTTATTCAGGGCAAGGATCACTCACTGTGCAACTGTACAGACTCATTGTTTATTCAGGGTAAGGATCACTCACTGTGTAACTGTACAGAGACACTGTTCATTCAGGTTAAGGATCACTCACTGTGTAACTGTACAGAGTCACTGTTTATTCAGGGTAAGGATCACTGATTGAGTACCTGTACAGAGTCACTGTTTATTCAGGTTGCAGGTCACTCACTGTGTAACTGTACAGAGTCACTGTTTATTCAGGGTAAGGTTCAATCACTCTGTAACTGTACACAGTCACTGTTTTCCCGAGTAAGGATCACTCACTGTGTAACTGTTCAGAATCACTGTTTATCCAGTGTGAAGATCACTCACTGTGTAACTGTACAGAGTCACTATTTATTCAGGGTAAGGATCACTCACTGTGTAACTGTACAAAGGCACTGTTTATTCAGGGTAATGATCATCCTCTGTATAACTGTCAGAATCTCTGTTTAATCAGGGTAAGGATCACTCACTGTGTAACTGTACAGAGTCACTGTTTATTCAGGGTAAGGATCACTCACTGTGTAACTGTACAGAGTCACTGTTTATTCAGGGTAATGATGACTCACTGTGTAACTGTACAGAGTCACTGTTTATTCAGGGTAAGGATCACTCACTGTGTAACTGTACAGAGTCACTGTTTATTCAGGGTAAGGATCACTCACTGTGTAACTGTACAGAGTCACTGTTTATTCAGGGTAAGGATCACTCATTGTGTAACTGTACAGAGTCACTGTTTATTCAGGGTAAGGATCACTCACTGTGTAACTGTACAGAGTCACTGTTTATTCAGGGTAAGGATCACTCACTGTGTAACTGTACAGAGTCACTGTTTATTCAGGGTAAGGAACAGTCACTTTGTAACTGTACAGAGTCACTGTTTATTGCGAGTAAGGATCACTCACTGTGTAACTGTACAGAGTCACTGTTTATTCAGGGTAAGGATCACTCACTGTGTAACTGTACAGAGTCACTGTTTATTCAGGGTAAGGATCACTCACTTTGTAACTGTACAGAGTCACTGTTTATTCAGGGTAAGGGTCACTCACTGTGTAACTGTACAGAGTCACTGTTTATTCAGGGTAAGGATCACTCACTGTGTAACTGTACAGAGTCACTGTTTATTCAGGGTGAGGATCACTCACTGTGTAACTGTACAGAGTCACTGTTTATTCAGGGTAAGGATCACTCACTGTGTAACTGTACAGAGTCACTGTTTATTCAGGGTAAGGATCACTCACTGTGTAACTGTACAGAGTCACTGTTTATTCAGGGTAAGGATCACTCACTGTGTAACTGTACAGAGTCACTGTTTATTCAGGGTAAGGATCACTCACTGTGTAACTGTACAGAGTCACTGTTTATTCAGGGCAAGGATCACTCACTGTGTAACTGTACAGAGTCACTGTTTATTCAGGGTAAGGATCACTCACTGTGTAACTGTACAGAGTCACTGTTTATTCAGGGTAAGGATCACTCACTGTGTAACTGTACAGAGTCACTGTTTATTCAGGGTAAGGATCACTCACTGTGTAACTGTACAGAGTCACTGTTTATTCAGGGTAAGGATCACTCACTGTGTAACTGTACAGAGTCACTGTTTATTCAGGGTTAGGGTCACTCACTGTGTAACTGTACAGAGTCACTGTTTATTCAGGGTTAGGTTCACTCACTGTGTAACTGTACAGAGTCACTGTTTATTCAGGGTAAGGATCACTCACTGTGTAACTGTACATAGTCACTGTTTATTCAGTGTAAGGATCACTTACTGTGTAACTGTACAGAGTCACTGTTTATTCAGGGTAAGGATCACTCACTGTGTAACTGTACAGAGTCACTGTTTATTCAGGGTAAGGATCACTCACTGTGTAACTGTACAGAGTCACTGTTTATTCAGGGTAAGGATCACTCACTGTGTAACTGTACAGAGTCACTGTTTATTCAGGGTAAGGATCACTCACTGTGTAACTGTACAGAGTCACTGTTTATTCAGGGTAAGGATCACTCACTGTGTAACTGTACAGAGTCACTGTTTATTCAGGGTAAGGATCACTCACTGTGTAACTGTACAGAGTCACTGTTTATTCAGGGTAAGGATCACTCACTGTGTAACTGTACAGAGTCACTGTTTATTCAGGGTAAGGATCACTCACTGTGTAACTGTACAGAGTCACTGTTTATTCAGGGTAAGGATCACTCACTGTGTAACTGTACAGAGTCACTGTTTATTCAGGGTAAGGATCACTCACTGTGTAACTGTACAGAGTCACTGTTTATTCAGGGTAAGGATCACTCACTGTGTAACTGTACAGAGTCACTGTTTATTCAGGGTAAGGATCACTCACTGTGTAACTGTACAGAGTCACTGTTTATTCAGGGTAAGGATCACTCACTGTGTAACTGTACAGAGTCACTGTTTATTCAGGGTAAGGATCACTCACTGTGTAACTGTACAGAGTCACTGTTTATTCAGGGTAGGTGTCACTCACTGTGTAACTGTTCAGATTCACTCTTTATTCACAGGGTAAGAGTCATTCACTTTGTAATTGTACAGAGTCACTGTTTATTCAGGGTAAGGATCACTCACTGTGTAACTGTACAGAGTCACTGGATATTCAGGGTAAGGATCACTCACTGTGTAACTGTACAGAGTCACTGTTTATTCAGGGTAAGTTTCACTCACTGTGTAACTGTACAGAGTCACTGTTTATTCAGGTTGCAGGTCACTCACTCTGTAACTGTACAGAGACACTGTTTATTCAAGCTGTGAGTCACTCACTGTTTGACAGTACAGAGTCACTGTTTATTCAGGGTAAGGATCACTCACTGTGTAACTGTACAGAGTCACTGTTTATTCAGGGTAAGGATCACTCACTGTGTAACTGTACAGAGACACTGTTTATTCAGGGTAAGGATCACTCACTGTGTAACTGTACAGTTTCACTGTTTATTCAGGGTAAGGATCACTCACTGTCTAACTCTACAGAGTCACTGTTTACTCAGGGTAAGGATCACTCGCTGTGTAACTGTACAGAGTCACTCTTTATTCAGGGTAAGGATTCCTCAAAGTGTAACTGTACAGAGTCACTGTTTATTCAGGGTAAGGATCACTCACTGTGTAACTGTACAGAGTCACTGTTTACTCAACAGGGTAAGGATCACTAACTGTGTAACTGTACAGATTCAATGTTTATTCAGGGTAAGGATCACTCACTGTGTAACTGTACAGAGTCACTGTTTATTCAGGGTAAGGATCACTCACTGTGTAACTGTACAGAGTCACTGTTTATTCAGGGTAAGGATCACTCACTGTGTAACTGTACAGAGTCACTGTTTATTCAGGGTAAGGATCACTCACTGTGTAACTGTACAGAGTCACTGTTTATTCAGGGTAAGGATCACTCACTGTGTAACTGTACAGAGTCACTGTTTATTCAGGGTAAGGATCACTCACTGTGTAACTGTACAGAGTCACTGTTTATTCAGGGTAAGTATCACTCACTGTGTAACTGTACAGAGTCACTGTTTATTCAGGGTAAGGATCACTCACTGTGTAACTGTACAGAGTCACTGTTTATTCAGGGTAAGGATCACTCACTGTGTAACTGTACAGAGTCACTGTTTATTCAGGGTAAGATTCACTCACTGTGTAACTGTACAGAGTCACTGTTTATTCAGGGTAAGGATCACTCACTGTGTAACTGTACAGAGTCACTGTTTATTCAGGGTAAGGATCACTCATTGTAACTGTACAGAATCACTGTTTATTCAGGGTAAGGGTCACTCACAGTGAACCTGTATAGACTTACTGTTTATCCACGGTAAGGATCACTCATGTGTAACTGTACAGAGTCACTGTTTATTCAGGGTAAGGATCACTCACTGTGTAACTGTACAGAGTCACTGTTTATTCAGGGTAAGGATCACTCACTGTGTAACTGTACAGAGTCACTGTTTATTCAGGGTAAGAATCACTCACTGTGTAACTGTACAGAGTCACTGTTTATTCAGGGTAAGAGTCACTCACTGTGTAACTGTACAGAGTCACTGTTTATTAAGTGTTAGGGTCACTCATTGTGTAAATGTACAGAGTCACTGCTAATACAGGTTAAGGATCACCCAGTTTGTAATTGTACAGAGTCACTGTTTATTCAGGGTAAGGATCACTCACTGTGTAACTGTACAGAGTCACTGTTTATTCAGGGTAAGGATCACTCACTGTGTAACTGTACAGAGTCACTGTTTATTCAGGGTAAGGATCACTCACTGTGTAACTGTACAGAGTCACTGTTTATTTCAGTAAAGATCACTCACTGTGTAACTGTACAGAGTCACTGTTTATTCAGGGTAAGGATCACTCACTGTGTAACTGTACAGAGTCACTGTTTATTCAGGGTAAGGATCACTCACTGTGTAACTGTACAGAGTCACTGTTTATTCAGGGTAAGATTCACTCACTGTGTAACTGTACAGAGTCACTGTTTATTCAGGGTAAGGATCACTCACTGTGTAACTGTACAGAGTCACTGTTTATTCAGGGTAAGGATCACTCACTGTGTAAATGTACAGAGTCACTGTTTATTCAGGGTAAGGATCACTCACTGTGTAACTGTACAGAGTCACTGTTTATTCAGGGTAAGTATCACTCACTGTGCAACTGTACAGAGTCACTGTTTATTCAGGGTAAGGATCACTCACTGTGTAACTGTACAGAGTCACTGTTTATTCAGGGTTTGATCACTCACTGTGTAACTGTACAGAGTCACTGCTTATTCAGGGTAAGGAGCACTCACTGTGTAAATGTACAGAGTCACTGTTTATTCAGGGTAAGGATCACTCACTGTGTAACTGTACAGAGTCACTGTTTATTCAGGGTAAGGATCACTCACTGTGTAACTGTACAGAGTCACTGTTTATTCAGGGTAAGGTTCACTCACTGTGTAACTGTACAGAGTCACTGTTTATTCAGGTGAGGATCACTCACTGTGTAACTGTACAGAGTCACTGTTTATTCAGGGTAAGGATCACTCACTGTGTAACTGTACAGAGTCACTGTTTTTTCAGGGTAAGATTCACTCACTGTGTAACTGTACAGAGTCACTGTTTTTTCAGGGTATGGTCACTCAAAGTGTTACTGTACAGAGTCACTGTTTATTCAGGATTAGCGTCACTCACTGTGTAACTGTACAGAGTCACTGTTTATTCAGGGTAAGATTCACTCACTGTGTAACTGTACAGAGTCACTGTTTATTCAGGGTAAGATTCACTCACTGTGTAACTGTACAGAGTCACTGCTTATTCAGGGTAAGGATCACTCACTGTGTAACTGTACAGAGTCACTGTTTATTCAGGGTAAGGATCACTCACTGTGTAACTGTACAGAGTCACTGTTTATTCAGGGTAAGGATCACTCACTGTGTAACTGTACAGAGTCACTGTTTATTCAGGGTAATGATGACTCACTGTGTAACTGTACAGAGTCACTGTTTATTCAGGGTAAGGATCACTCACTGTGTAACTGTACAGAGTCACTGTTTATTCAGGAAAGTATCACTCACTGTGTAACTGTACAGAGTCAATGTTTATTCAGGGTAAGGATCACTCACTTTGTAACTGTACAGAGTCACTGTTTATTCAGGGTAAGGATCACTCTCTTTTTAACTGTACAGAGTCACTGTTTATTCAGGGTAATGATCACTCACTGTGTAACTGTACAGTCACTGTTTATTCAGGGTAAGGATCACTCACTGTGTAACTGTACAGAGTCACTGTTTATTCAGGGTAAGGATCACTCACTGTGTAACTGTACAGAGTCACTGTTTATTCAGGGTAAGGATCACTCACTGTTTAACTGTACAGAGTCACTGTTTATTCAGGGTAAGGATCACTCACTGTGTAACTGTACAGAGTCACTGTTTATTCAGGGTAAGGATCACTCACTGTGTAACTGTACAGAGTCACTGTTTATTCAGGGTAAGGATCACTCACTGTGTAACTGTACAGAGTCACTGTTTATTCAGGGTAAGAATCACTCACTGTGTAACTGTACAGAGTCACTGTTTATTCAGGGTAATGATCACTCACTGTGTAACTGTACAGAGTCACTGTTTATTCAGGGTAATGATCACTCACTGTGTAACTGTACAAAGTCAGTGTTTATTCAGGGTAAGGTACACTCACTGTGTAACTGTACAGAGTCACTGTTTATTCAGGGTATGGATCACTCACTGTGTAACTGTACAGAGTCACTGTTTATTCAGGGTAAGGATCACTCACTGTGTAACTGTACAGAGTCACTGTTTATTCAGGGTAAGGATCACTCACTGTGTAACTGTACAGAGTCACTGTTTATTCAGGGTAAGGATCACTCACTGTGTAACTGTACAGAGTCACTGTTTATTCAGGGTAAGGATCACTCACTGTGTAACTGTACAGAGTCACTGTTTATTCAGGGTAAGGTTCACTCAATTGTAACTGTACAGAGTCACTGTTTATTCAGGGAAGGGTCACTCACTGTGTAACTGTACAGAGTCACTGTTTATTCAGGGTAAGGATCACTCACTGTGTAACTGTACAGAGTGACTGGTTATTCAGGGTAAGGATCACTCACTGAAAACTGTACAGAGTCACTGTTTATTCAGGGTAAGATTCACTCACTGTGTAACTGTACAGAGTCACTGTTTTTTCAGGGTATGGTCACTCACTGTGTAACTGTACAGAGTCACTGTTTATTCAGGATTAGGGTCACTCACTGTGTAACTGTACAGAGTCACTGTTTATTCAGGGTAAGGTTCACTCACTGTGTAACTGTACAGAGTCACTGTTTATTCAGGATAAGGATCACTCACTGTGTAAGTGTACAGAGTATCTGTTTATTCAGCAGGGTAAGAATCATTCACTGTTTAACTGTACAGAGTCACTGTTTATTCAGGGTAAGGATCACTCACTGTGTAACTGTACAGAGTCACTGTTTATTCAGGTTCAGGATCACTCAATGTGTAACTGTACAGAGTCACTGTTTATTAAAGGTAAGTATCACTCACTGTGTAACTGTACAGAGTCACTGTTTATTCATAGGGTAAGAGTATCACTCACTGTGTAACTGTACAGAGTCACTGTTTATTCAGGGTAAGGATCACTCACTGTGTAACTGTACAGAGTCACTGTTTATTCAGGGTAAGATTCACTCACTGTGTAACTGTACAGAGTCACTGTTTATTCAGGGTAAGGATCACTCACTGTGTAACTGTACAGAGTCACTGTTTATTCAGGGTAAGGATCACTCACTGTGTAACTGTACAGAGTCACTGTTTATTCAGGGTAAGGATCACTCACTGTGTAACTGTACAGAGTCACTGTTTATTCAAGGTAAGGATCACTCACTGTGTAACTGTACAGAGTCACTGTTTATTCAGGGTGAGGATCACTCACTGTGTAACTGTACAGAGTCACTCTTTATTCCGGGAATGAATCACTCACTGTGTAACTGTACAGAGTCACTGTTTATTCAGGGTAAGGATCACTCACTGTGTAACTGTACAGAGTCACTGTTTATTCAGGGTAAGGATCACTCACTGTGTAACTGTACAGAGTCACTGTTTATTCAGGGTAAGGTTCACTCACTGTGTAAATCTACAGAGTCACTGTTTATTCAGGCTGCGGGTCACTCACTTTGTAACTGTACAGAGTCACTGTTTGTTCAAGCTGTGGGTCACTCACTGTTTAACATTACAGAGTCCCTGTTTATTCAGGGTAAGGATCACTCACTGTGTAACTGTAGAGATTCAATGTTTATTCAGGGTAGGATCACTCACTGTGTAACTGTACAGAGTCACAGCAGGGTAAGGATCACTCACTGTGTAACTGTACAGAGTCACTGTTTATTCAGGGTAAGGATCACTCACTGTGTAACTGTACAGAGTCACTGTTTATTCAGGGTAAGATTCACTCACTGTGTAACTGTACAGAGTCACTGTTTATTCAGGGTAAGAATCACTCACTGTGTAACTGTACAGAGTCACTGTTTATTCAGGGTAAGGATCACTCACTGTGTAACTGTACAGAGTCACTGTTTATTCAGGGTAAGGATCACTCACTGTGTAACTGTACAGAGTCACTGTTTATTCAGGGTAAGGATCACTCACTGTGTAACTGTACAGAGTCACTGTTTATTCAGGGTAAGTATCACTCACTGTGTAAATGTACAGAGTCACTGCTTATTCAGGGTAAGGATCACTCACTGTGTAACTGTACAGAGTCACTGTTTATTCAGGCTGAGTATCACTCATTCTGCCCCAGTACAGAGTCCATGTTTATTCAGGGTAAGTATCACTCACTGTGTAACTGTACAGAGTCACTGTTTATTTAGAGTAAGGATCACTCACTTAAAAATTGTGCAGAGTCACTGTTTATTCAGGGTAAGATTCACTCACTGTGTAACTGTACAGAGTCACTGTTTATTCAGGGTAAGTTTCACTCACTGTGTAACTGTACAGAGTCACTGTTTATTCAGGGTAAGGATCACTCACTGTGTAACTGTACAGAGTCACTGTTTATTCAGGGTAAGTTTCAATGACTTTAAAACTGTACAGAGTCAATGGATATTCATGGTAAGGGTCACTATAATGTAACTGTACAGAGTCACTGTTTATTCAGGGTGAGGATCACTCACTGTGTAACTGTACAGAGTCACTGTTTATTCAGGGTGAGGATCACTCACTGTGTAACTGTACAGAGTCACTCTTTATTCCGGGAATGAATCACTCACTGTGTAACTGTACAGAGTCACTGTTTATTCAGGGTAAGATTCACTCACTGTGTAACTGTACAGAGTCACTGTTTATTCAGGGTAAGGATCACTCACTGTGTAACTGTACAGAGTCACTGTTTATTCAGGGTAAGGATCACTCACTGTGTAACTGTACAGAGTCACTGTTTATTCAGGGTAAGAATCACTCACTGTGTAACTGTACAGAGTCACTGTTTATTCAGGGTAAGGATCACTCACTGTGTAACTGTACAGAGTCACTGTTTATTCAGGGTAAGATCACTCACTGTGTAACTGTACAGAGTCACTGTTTATTGCGAGTACGCATCACTCACTGTGTAACTGTACACAGTCACTGTTTATTCAGGGTAAGGATCACTCACTGTGTTACTGTACACAGTCACTGTTTATTCAGGGTAAGGTTCACTCATTGTAACTGCACAGAGTTACTGTTTATTCAGGTTCAGGATCACTCACTGTGTAACTGTACAGAGTCACTGTTTATTCAAGGTAAGTATCACTCACTGTGTAACTGTACAGAGTCACTGTTTATTCAGGGTAAGGATCACTCACTGTGTAACTGTACAGAGTCACTGTTTATTCAGGGTAGGTTCACTCACTGTGTAACTGTACAGAGTCACTGTTTTTTCAGGGTAAGATCACTCACTGTGTAACTGTACAGTATCACTGTTTATTTAGCAGCGTTAGTGTCACTCACTGTGTAACTGTACAGAGTGATTGTTTATTCAGGGTAAGATTCATTCACTGTGTAACTGTACAGAGTCACTGTTTATTCAGGGTAAGAATCACTCACTGTGTAACTGTACAGAGTCACTGTTTATTCAGGGTATGAATCACTCACTGTGTAACTGTACAGAGTCACTGCTTATTCAGGGTACGGAGCACTCACTGTGTAACTGTACAGAGTCACTGTTTATTCAGGGTAAGGATCACTCACTGTGTAACTGTACAGAGTCACTGTTTATTCAGGGTAAGTATCACTCACTGTGTAACTGTACAGAGTCACTGTTTATTCAGGGTAAGGGTCACTCACTGTGTAACTGTACAGAGTCACTGTTTATTCAGGGTAAGGGTCACTCACTGTAAAACTGTACAGAGTCACTGTTTATTCAGGGTAAGATCACTCACTGTGTAACTGTACAGAGTCACTGTTTATTCAGGGTAAGGATCACTCACTGTGTAACTGTACAGAGTCACTGTTTATTCAGGGTAAGATTCATTCACTGTGTAACTGTACAGAGTCGCTATTTATAGAGCGTAAGAATCACTCACTGTGTAACTGTACATAGTCACAATTTATTCAGGTAAGGGTCACTCACTGTAACTGTACTGAGTCTATGTTTATTCAGGGTAAGGATCACTCACTGTGTAACTGTACAGAGTCACTCTTTATTCCGGGAAGGATCACTCACTGTGTAACTGTACAGAGTCACTGTTTATTCAGGGTAAGATTCACTCACTGTGTAACTGTACAGAGTCACTGTTTATTCAGGGTAAGGATCACTCACTGTGTAACTGTACAGAGTCACTGTTTATTCAGGGTAAGTATCACTCACTGTGTAACTGTACAGAGTCACTGTTTATTCAGGGTAAGAATCACTCACTGTGTAACTGTACAGAGTCACTGTTTATTCAGGGTAAGGATCACTCACTGTGTAACTGTACAGAGTCACTGTTTATTCAGGGTAAGATTCACTCACTGTGTAACTGTACAGAGTCACTGTTTATTCAGGGTAAGAATCACTCACTGTGTAACTGTACAGAGTCACTGTTTATTCAGGGTAAGGATCACTCACTGTGTAACTGTACAGAGTCACTGCTTATTCAGGGTAAGGATCACTCACTATGTAACTGTACAGAGTCACTGTTTATTCAGGGGAGGGTCACTCACTGTGTAACTGTACAGAGTCACTGTTTATTCAGTAAGTATCACTCACTGTGTAACTGTACAGATTCACTGTCAATTCAGAGTAAGGATCACTCACTGTGTAACTGTACAGAGTCACTGTTTATTCAGGGTAAGATCACTCACTGTGTAACTGTACAGAGTCACTGTTTTTTCAGGGTGTGGTTCACTCAGTGTGTAACTGTACAGAGTCACTGTTTATTCAGGGTAAGTATCACTCACTGTGTAACTGTACAGAGTCACTGTTTATTCAGGGTAATGCTCACTCACTGTGTAACTGTACAGAGTCTCTGCTTATTCAGGGTAAGGATTACTCACTGTGTAACTGTACAGTGTCACTGCTTATTCAGGGTAATGATCAATCACTGTAATTGTACAGAGTCACTGCTTATTCAGGGTAAGGTCACTCACTGTGTAACTGTAGCGAGCCTCTATTTTTTCAGGGTGAGAATGACTCACTTTGTAACAATACAGAGTCACTGTTTATTCAGGATAAGGATCACTCACTGTGTAACTGTACAGAGTCACTGTTTATTCAGGGTAAGGATCACTCACTGTGTAACTGTACAGAGTCACTGTTTATTCAGGGTAAGGATCACTCACTGTGTAACTGTACAGAGTCACTGTTTATTCAGGGTAAGGATCACTCACTGTGTAACTGTACAGAGTCACTGTTTATTCAAGGTAAGGGTCACTCACTGTGTAACTGTACAGAGTCACTGTTTATTCAGGGTAAGGATCACTCACTGTGTAACTGTACAGAGTCACTGTTTATTCCGGGAATGAATCACTCACTGTGTAACTGTACAGAGTCACTGTTTATTCAGGGTAAGATTCACTCACTGTGTAACTGTACAGAGTCACTGTTTATTCAGGGTAAGGATCACTCACTGTGTAACTGTACAGAGTCACTGTTTATTCAGGGTAAGTATCACTCACTGTGTAACTGTACAGAGTCACTGTTTATTCAGGGTAAGGATCACTCACTGTGTAACTGTACAGAGTCACTGTTTATTCAGGGTAAGGATCACTCACTGTGTAACTGTACAGAGTCACTGTTTATTCAGGGTAAGATCACTCACTGTGTAACTGTACAGAGTCACTGTGATCAGCAGGGTAAGGATCACTTACTGTGTAACTGTAAACAGTCACTGTTTATTCAGGGTAAGGATCAATCACTGTGTTACGGTACAGAGTCACTGTTTATTCAGGGTAAGGATCACTCACTTTGTAGCTGTACAGAGTTCAGTGTTTATTCGAGGGTAAGGATCACTCACTGTGTAACTGTACAGAGTCACAGTGTATTAGCAGGTTAAGGGTCACTCACTGTGTAACTGTACAGAGTCACGGTTTTATCAGCAGGGTAACGGATCACTCACTGTGTAAACTGTACAGAGATCACTGTGTTATTCAGAGTAAGGATTCACTCACTGTGTAACTGTACAGCGTCACTGTTTCTGACAGGGTAAGGTTCACTCACTGTTTAACTTTACAGAGTTCACTGTTTATCAGCAGGGTAAGGATCACTCACTGTGTAACTGTACAGAGTCACTGTTTATTCAGGGTAACGGATCACTCACTGTGTACTGTACAGAGTCACTGTTTACTTCAGGGTAAGGATCACTCACTGTGTAACTGTACAGAGTCACTGTTTATTCAGGGTAGGATCACTCACTGTGTAACTGTACAGAGTCACTGTTTATTCAGCAGGGTGTGGATCACTCACTGTGTAACTGTACAGAGTCACTGTTTATTCAGGGTAAGGATCACACTGTGTAACTGTACAGAGTCACTGTTTATTCAGGGTGTGGATCACTCACTGTGTAACTGTACAGAGTCACTGTTTATTCAGGGTGTGGATCACTCACTGTGTAACTGTACAGAGTCACTGTTTATTCAGGGTAAAGATCACTCACTGTGTAACTGTACAGAGTCACTGTTTATTCAGGGTAAGGATCACTCACTGTGTAACTGTACAGAGTCACTGTTTATTCAGGGTAAGGATCACTCACTGTGTAACTGTACAGAGTCACTGTTTATTCAGGGTAAGGATCACTCACTGTGTAACTGTACAGAGTCACTGTTTATTCAGGGTAAGGATCACTCACTGTGTAACTGTACAGAGTCACTGTTTATTCAGGCTATGGATCACTCACTGTGTAACTGTACAGAGTCACTGTTTATTCAGGGTAAGGATCACTCACTGTGTAACTGTACAGAGTCACTGTTTATTCAGGATAAAGGTCCCTCACTGTGTAACTGTACAGAGTCACTGTTTATTCAGGGTAAGGATCACTCACTGTGTAACTGTACAGAGTCACTGTTTATTCAGGGTGCAGGTCACTCACTCTGTAAATGTACAGAGACACTGTTTATTCAAGCTGTGAGTCACTCACGGTTTAACTGTACAGAGTCACTGTTTATTCAGGGTAAGGATCACTCACTGTGTAACTGTACAGAGTCACTGTTTATTCAGGGTAAGGTTCACTCACTGTGTAACTGTACAGAGTCACTGTTTATTCAGGGTAAGGATCACTCACTGTGTAACTGTACAGAGTCACTCTTTATTCAGGGTATGATTACTCACTGTGTAATTGTACAGAGTCACTGTTTATTCAGGGTAAGGATCACTCACTGTATAACTGTACAGAGTCACTGTTTATTCAGGGTAAGGATCACTCACTGTGTAACTGTACAGAGTCACTGTTTATTCAGGGTAAGGATCACTCACTGTGTAACTGTACAGAGTCACTGTTTATTCAGGGTAAGGATCACTCACTGTGTAACTGTACAGAGTCACTGTTTATTCAGGGTAAGATCACTCACTGTGTAACTGTACAGAGTCACTGTTTATTCAGGGTAAGGATCACTCACTGTGTAACTGTACAGAGTCACTGTTATTCAGGGTAAGGATCACTCACTGTGTAACTGTACAGAGTCACTGTTTATTCAGGGTAAGGTTCACTCACTTGTAACTATCAGAGTCACTGTTTATTCAGGGTAAGGGTCACTCACTGTGTAACTGTACAGAGTCACTGTTTATTCAGGGTAAGTTTCACTCACTGTGTAACTGTACAGAGTCAATGTTTATTCAGTGTTTAGGATCACTCACTGTGTAACTGTACAGAGTCACTGTTTATTCAGGGTAAGGATCACTCACTGTGTAACAGTACAGCCTCACTGTTTATTCAGGGTAATGATCACTCACTGTGTAACTGTACAGAGTCACTGTTTATTCAGGGTAAGTTCACTCACTGTGTAACTGTACAGTTTTTCTGTTTATTCACGGAAAGGATCACTCACTGTGTAACTGTACAGAGTCACTGTTTATTCAGGGTAAGTATCACTCACTGTGTAACTGTACAGAGTCACTGTTTATTCAGGGTAAGATTCACTCACTGTGTAACTGTACAGAGTCTTTGTTTATTCAGGGTAAGGATCACTCACTGTGTAACTGTACAGAGTCACTGTTTATTCAGGGTAAGGATCACTCACTGTGTAACTGTACAGAGTCACTGTTTATTCAGGGTAAGGATCACTCACTGTGTAACTGTACAGAGTCACTGTTTATTCAGGGTATGAATCACTCACTGTGTAACTGTACAGAGTCACTGTTTATTCAGGGTAAGGATCACTCACTGTGTAACTGTAAAGAGTCACTGTTTATTCAGGGTAAGATTCACTCACTGTGTAACTGTACAGATTCTCTGTTTATTCAGGGTAAGGATCACTCACTGTGTAACTGTACAGAGTCACTGTTTATTCAGGGTAAGGATCACTCACTGTGTAACTGTACAGAGTCACTGTTTATTCAGGGTAAGGGTGACACACTTTGTTAATGTACAGAATCACTGTTTATTCAGGGTAGGAGACTCTGACTGTGTAACTGTACCGAGTCACTGTTTATTCAGGGTAAGGGTCACTCACTGTGTAACTGTACAGAGTCAGTATTTATTCAGGGTAAGGATCACTCACTGTGTAACTGTACATAGTCACAATTTATTTAGGTAAGGATCACTCACTGTAACTGTACAGAGTCACTGTTTATTCAGGGTAAGATTCACTCACTGTGTAACTGTACAGAGTCACAGTTTTCTCAGGGTAAGTTTCACTCACTGTGTAACTGTACAGAGTCACTGTTTATTCAGGGCATGTATCACTCACTGTGTAACTGTACAGAGTCACTGTTTATTCAGGGTAACATTCACTCACTGTGTAACTGTACAGAGTCACTGTTTATTCGGGGTGAAGACCATTCACTGTGTAACTGTACAGAGTCACTGTTTATTCAGGGTAAGGATCACTCACTGTGTAACTGTACAGAGTCACTGTTTATTCAGGGTAAGGATCACTCACTGTGTAACTGTACAGAGTCACTGTTTATTCAGGGTAAGGATCACTCACTGTGTAACTGTACAGAGTCACTGTTTATTCAGGGTAAGGATCACTCACTGTGTAACTGTACAGAGTCACTGTTTATTCAGGGTAAAGATCACTCACTGTGTAACTGTACAGAGTCACTGTTTATTCAGGGTAAGAATCACTCACTGTGTAACTGTACAGAGTCACTGTTTATTCAGGGTAAGGATCACTCACTGTGTAACTGTACAGAGTCACTGTTTATTCAGGGTAAGGATCACTCACTGTGTAACTGTACAGAGTCACTGTTTATTCAGGGTAAGTATCACTCACTGTGTAACTGTACAGAGTCACTGTTTATTCAGGGTAATTATCACTCACTGTGTAACTGTACAGAGTCACTGTTTATTCAGGGAAAGGGTCACTCACTGTGTAACAGTACAGAGTCACTGTTTATTCAGGATAAGGATCTTTCACTCTGTAACTGTACAGAATCACTGTTTATTCAGTTGGAATGATCACTCACTGTGTAACTGTACAGAGTCACTGTTTATTCAGGGTAAGGATCACTCACTGTGTAACTGTACAGAGTCACTGTTTATTCAGGGTAAGTTTCAATGACTTTAAAACTGTACAGAGTCACTGTTTATTCAAGGTAAGTGTCACTCACTGTGTAACTGTACAGAGTCACTGTTTATTCAGGGTAAGGATCACTCACTGTGTAACTGTACAGAGTCACTGTTTATTCAGGGTAAGGATCACTCACTGTGTAACTGTACAGAGTCACTGTTTATTCAGGGTGAAGATCACTCACTGTGTAACTGTACAGAGTCACTGTTTATTCAGGGTAAGGATCACTCACTGTGTAACTGTACAGAGTCACTGTTTATTCAGGGTAGTTGACACAAACTCTGTAACTGTACAGAGTCACTCATTATTCACAGTGAAAGCTTCACTCACTGTGTAATTGTACAAATTCACTGATTATTCAGGGTAAGGGTCACTCACTGTGTAACTGTACAGAGTCACTGTTTATTCAGGGTAAGTATCACTCACTGTGTAACTGTACAGAGTCACTGTTTATTCAGGGTAAGGATCACTCACTGTGTAACTGTACAGAGTCACTGTTTATTCAGGGTAAGATCACTCACTGTGTAACTGTACAGAGTCACTGTTTTTTTGGGGTAAGGATCACTCACTGTGTAACTGTACAGAGTCACTGTTTATTCAGGGAAGATCACTCACTGTGTAACTGTACAGAGTCACTGTTTATTCAGGGTAAGATCACTCACTGTGTAACTGTACAGAGTCACTGTTTATTCAGGGTAAGGATCACTCACTGTGTAACTGTACAGAGTCACTGTTTATTCAGGGTAAGGATCACTCACTGTGTAACTGTACAGAGTCACTGTTTATTCAGGGTAAGGATCACTCACTGTGTAACTGTACAGAGTCACTGTTTATTCAGCAGGGTAAGGATCACTCACTGTGTAACTGTACAGAGTCACAATTTATTCAGCAGGGTAAATAACCGTACAGAGTCACTGTTTATTCAGGGTAAGTATCACTCACTGGGTAACTGTACAGAGTCACTGTTTATTCAGGTAAGGATCACTCACTGTGTAACTGTACAGAGTCACTGTTTATTCAGGGTGAGGATCACTCACTGTGTAACTGTACAGAGTCACTGTTTATTCAGGGTAAGGATCACTCACTGTGTAACTGTACAGAGTCACTGTTTATTCAGGGTAAGATTCAGTCACTGTGTAACTGTACAGAGTCACTGTTTATTCAGGGTAAGGAGCACTCACTGTGTAACTGTAGAGAGTCACTGTTTATTCAGGGTAAGGATCACTCACTGTGTAACTGTACAGAGTCACTGTTTATTCAGGGTGAGGATCACTCACTGTGTAACTGTAAAGAGTCACTGTTTATTCAGGGTAAGGATCACTCACTGTGTAACTGTACAGAGTCACTGTTTATTCAGGGTAAGGATCACTCACTGTGTAACTGTACAGAGTCACTGTTTATTCAGGGTAAGGATCACTCACTGTGTAACTGTACAGAGTCACTGTTTATTCAGGGAAGGATCACTCACTGTGTAACTGTACAGAGTCACTGTTTATTCAGGTAAGATCACTCACTGTGTAACTGTACAGAGTCACTGTTTATTCAGGGTAAGGATCACTCACTGTGTAACTGTACAGAGTCACTGTTTATTCAGGGTAAGGATCACTCACTGTGTAACTGTACAGAGTCACTGTTTATTCAGGGTAAGGATCACTCACTCTGTAACTGTACAGAGTCACTGTTTATTAAGGATAAGGATCACTCACTGTGTAACTGTACAGAGTCACTGTTTATTCAGGGTAAGATCACTCACTGTGTAACTGTACAGAGTCACTGTTTATTCAGGGGAGGGATCACTCAATGTTTTACTGTACAGAGTCACTGTTTATTCAGGGTAAGGATCACTCACTGTGTAACTGTACAGAGTCACTGTTTATTCAGGGTAAGGATCACTCACTGTGTAACTGTACAGAGTCACTGTTTATTCAGGGGAAGGGTCACTCACTGTTTAACTGTACAGAGTCAATGTTTATTCAGGGTAAGGATCATCCACTGTTTAACTGTACTTTATCACTTTTTATTCAGTTGTCATGATCGCTCACTGTGTAACTGTACAGAGTCACTGTTTATTCAGGTCAAGGTTCACTCACTGTGTAACAGTACAGAGTCAATGTTTATTCAGGGTAAGTTCACACACTGTGTAACTGTACAGAGTCACTGTTTATTCAGGGTAAGAGTCACTCACTGTGTAACTGTACAGAGTCACTGTTTATTCAGGTTTAGCATCACTCACTGTGTAACTGTACAGAGTCACTGTTTATTCAGGGTAAGGATCACTCACTGTGTAACTGCACAATCGCTGTTTATTCAGGGTAAGGATCACTCACTGTGTAACTGTACAGAGTCACTGTTTATTCAGGGTAAGGATCACTCACTGTGTAACTGTACAGAGTCACTGTTTATTCAGGGTAAGGATCACTCACTGTGTAACTGTACAGAGTCACTGTTTATTCAGGGTAAGGATCACTCACTGTGTAACTGTACAGAGTCACTGTTTATTCAGGGTAAGTGTCAGTCACTGTGTAACTGTACAGAGTCACTGTTTATTCAGGGTAAGGATCACTCACTTAAATTGTGCAGAGTCACTGTTTATTCAGGGTAAGATTCACTCACTGTGTAACTGTACAGAGTCACTGTTTTTTCAGGGTAAGGATCACTCACTGTGTAACTGTACAGAGTCACTGTTTATTCAGGGTAAGGATCACTCACTGTGTAACTGTACAGAGTCACTGTTTATTCAGGGTAAGGATCACTCATTGTAAATGTACAGAGTCACTGTTTATTCAGGGTTAGGGTCACTCACTGCTAACCTGTACAGAGTCACTGTTTATTCAGGGTAAGGATCACTCACTGTGTAACTGTACAGAGTCACTGTTTATTCAGGGAAGGATCACTCACTGTGTAACTGTACAGAGTCACTGTTTATTCAGCCGGGTAAGTATCACTCACTGTGTAACTGTACAGAGTCACTGTTTATTCAGGGTAAGGATCACTCACTGTGTAACTGTACAGAGTCACTGTTTATTCAGGGTAAGGATCACTCACTGTGTAACTGTACAGAGTCAATGTGTAATCTAGGTAAGGATCACTCACTGTGTAACTGTATAGATTCACTGTTTATTCAGGGTAAGGATCACTCACTGTGTAACTGTGCAGAGTCACTGTTTATTCAAGGCAAGGTTCACTCACTGTGTAACTGTAAAGAATCACTGTTTATTCAGGGTAAGAATCACTCACTGTGTAACTGTACAGAGTCACTGGTTATTCAGGGTAAGGATCACTCACTGTGTAACTGTACAGAGTCACTGCTTAATCAGGGTAAGGATTTCTCACTGTGTAACTATACAGAGTCTCTGTTCATTCAGGGAAAGTGTCACTCACTGTGTAACTGTACAGGGTCACTGGTTATTCAGGCTAGGTTTCACTCACTGTGTAACTGTACAGAGTCACTGTTTATTCAGGGTAAGGATCACTCACTGTGTAACTGTACAGAGTCACTGTTTATTCAGGGTAAGATTCACTCACTGTGTAACTGTACAGAGTCACTGTTTATTCAGGGTAAGGATCACTCACTGTGTAACTGTACAGAGTCACTGTTTATTCAGGGTAAGGATCACTCACTGTGTAACTGTACAGAGTCACTGTTTATTCAGGGTAAGGATCACTCACTGTGTAACTGTACAGAGTCACTGTTTATTCAGGGTAAGATCACTCACTGTGTAACTGTACAGAGTCACTGTTTATTCAGGGTAAGGATCACTCACTGTTAACTGTACAGAGTCACTGTTTATTCAGGGTAAGGATCACTCACTGTGTAACTGTACAGAGTCACTGTTTATTCAGGGTAAGATCACTCACTGTGTAACTGTACAGAGTCACTGTTTATTCAGGGTAAGGATCACTCACTGTGTAACTGTACAGAGTCACTGTTTATTCAGGGTAAGATCACTCACTGTGTAACTGTACAGAGTCACTGTTTATTCAGGGTAGGATCACTCACTGTGTAACTGTACAGAGTCACTGTTTATTCAGGGTAAGGATCACTCACTGTGTAACTGTACAGAGTCACTGTTTATTCAGGGTAAGGATCACTCACTGTGTAACTGTACAGAGTCACTTTGTCTTTAGGGTGAGGATCACTCATTGTGTTACTATACAGAGTCACTGTGTCTTCAGGGTAAGGATCACTCACTGTGTAACTGTACAGAGTCACTGTTTATTCAGGGTAAGGATCACTCACTGTGTAACTGTACAGAGTCACTGTTTATTCAAGGGTAAAGGTCACTGTGTAACTGTACAGAGTCACTGTTTATTCAGGGTAAGGATCACTCACTGTGTAACTGTACAGAGTCACTGTTTATTCAGGGTAAGGATCACTCACTGTGTAACTGTACAGAGTCACTGTTTATTCAGGGTAAGGATCACTCACTGTGTAACTATTACAGTCACTGTTTATTCAGGTAAAGTTCTTCACTGTGTAACTGTACAGAGTCACTGTTTATTCAGGGTAAGGATCACTCACTGTGTAACTGTACAGAGTCACTGTTTATTCAGGGTAAGGATCACTCACTGTGTAACTGTGCAGAGTCACTGTTTATTCAGGGTAAAGATCACTCACTGTGTAACTGTACAGAGTCACTGTTTATTCAGGGTAAGGATCACTCACTGTGTAACTGTACAGAGTCACTGTTTATTCAGGTTAAGGATCACTCACTGTGTAACTGTACAGAGTCACTGTTTATTCAGGCTATGGATCACTCACTGTGTAACTGTACAGAGTCACTGTTTATTCAGGGTAAGGATCACTCACTGTGTAACTGTACAGAGTCACTGTTTATTCAGGGTAGGATTCACTCACTGTGTAACTGTACAGATTCATTGTTTATTCAGGGTAAATATCACGCACTGAGTAACTGTACAGAGGGCCTGTTTATTCAGGGGAATGATCATGCACTATGTAACTGTACAGAATCACTGTTTATTCAGGGTAAGGATCACTCACTTGTAACTATACAGAGTCAATGTTTATTCAGGGTAAGGGTCACTCACTGTGTAACTGTACAGGTCCCTGTTTATTCAGGTAAGGATCACTCACTGTGTAATGTACAGAGTCATGTTTATTCAGGGTAAGTATCACTCACTGTGTAACTGTACAGAGTCACTGTTTATTCAGGGTAAGGATCACTCACTTTGTAACTGTGCGAGGTCACTGTTTATTCAGGGTAAGATTCACTCACTGTGTAACTGTACAGAGTCACTGTTTTTCAGGGTAAGGATCACTCATGTGTAATGTACAGGTCAGTTTATTCAGTGTATGGATCACTCACTGTGTAATGTACAGAGTCATATT